>NC_041388.1:109486915-109578023 GCF_002162155.2 Triticum dicoccoides
CCGCCGGCGCCCTTGCCTCCCCCGCCGTCGCCATCGCCAGATGCCCCCGCTGTGAGCCGCCGCGTTGGTCCGGCTTTGTTTTGATTTTGTATTAGATTAATTTTTTGTTCATATATATAATGTATATTTGTATGTATGTGGCTATATGTAAGTTCAGAGCATGTTTTTATTAGATTAATTTCTTATTAGATTTATCACATTAATGTTTTTGTTCATAGCATGTTTTTGTTCATATATGTATTTTTTGTTCATATGTGTATTAATGTTTTTGTTGCATATATGTAATTTTTTCAATGTATATATGTATGTGGTAGCTATATATGCATGATGAGGGGGGGGTCGATATACCCCCTCCCCGATAATTTCAACATGAGCGGAGGTCGATATACCCCCTCCCCGACAACATGAGAGAGGGACGAGGGGTCGAGAGAACTAAATAAGAAGAAGAAGAGGAGAGGAATAAGAGGAGAAATAAATAAGAAGAAGAAAAAAGAAGAAAAAGAAGAGGAGAAGAAGAAAGGAATAGTGGAGAAGAAGAGAAAATAGAATATATTCTATTTTCTCTTCTTCTCCACTATTCCTTTCTTCTTCTCCTCTTTTTTTCTACTTTTTTTCTTCGATATTCTCCTCTAGCTATTCCTTTCCTCTTCTCCTCTTTCTTCTTCTTCTTCTTCTTCTTCTTCTTCTTCTTCTTCTTCTTCTTCTTCTTCTTCTTAATTTTTATCGGGAACGAGGGTGTCGAGGATCGCCGAGGGGTCAAGGGTTGGGAACTAGGGTCGAGGGTCGTTAAGAGGTCAAGGGTCGAGGGTTTCAGGGTCGAGGGTTCGAGGGTTCTATAGGGTCGAGGGTTCGAGGGTTCTATAGGGTCGAGGGTTCCAGGGTCGTCTAGGGGTCGAGGGTTCCAGGGTCGTCGAGGGTTCGAGGGGTCGAGGATCACCGAGGGGTCGAGAGAGGTTTCCTAGTGTCAAAGTATTGAAGAAATCCATGCCTTCATCATTAGCCGGAAGTAACCAAGGCATGTTGGTACGAAGTTCTGCAAAGTTGTTCTGGAATGGAGTCCCGGATAGGATAATCCGCCTTTTGGTACGAATTCAGCAAAGGCCTTCCAAATAGCGATATTCGGAAGGCTCTTGCTGAACTTTGTACCAAAAAGCGAATTATCCTATCTGGGACTCCGTTCCAGAACAACTTTGAAGAGCTTCGTACCATCATGCACATGTTACTTTCGCCTAATGATGAAGACATGGTTTTGTTGAATCCTTTGACACTACGCAACCTCTCGACCCCTCGGCGATCCTCTCAAACATGAGAGGAAGAAGAGGATCGCCGAGGGGTCGAGGGTTCCAGGGTCGTCGAGGGTTCGAGGGGTCGAAGATCGCCGAGGGGTCGAGAGAGGTTTCCTAGTGTCAAAGTATTGAAGAAATCCATGCCTTCATCATTAGCCGGAAGTAACCAGGGCATGTTGGTACGAAGTTCTGCAAAGTTGTTCTGGAATGGAGTCCCGGATAGGATAATCCGCCTTTTGGTACGAATTCAGCAAAGGCCTTCCAAATAGCGATATTCGGAAGGCTCTTGCTGAACTTTGTACCAAAAAGCGAATTATCCTATCTGGGACTCCGTTCCAGAACAACTTTGAAGAGCTTCATACCATCATGCACATGTTACTTTCGCCTAATGATGAAGACATGGTTTTGTTGAATCCTTTGACACTATGCAACCTCTAGACCCCTCGGCGATCCTCTCGAACATGAGAGGAAGAAGAGGATCACCGAGGGGTCGAGGATTCCAGGGTCGTCGAGGGTTCGAGGGGTCGAGGATCGCCGAGGGGTCGAGAGAGGTTTCCTAGTGTCAAAGTATTGAAGAAATCCATGCCTTCATCATTAGCCGGAAGTAACCAGGGCATGTTGGTACGAAGTTCTGCAAAGTTGTTCTCGAATGGAGTCCCGGATAGGATAATCCGCCTTTTGGTACGAATTCAGCAAAGGCCTTCCAAATAGCGATATTCGGAAGGCTCTTGCTGAACTTTGTACCAAAAAGTGAATTATCCTATCTGGGACTCCGTTCCAGAACAACTTTCAAGAGCTTCGTACCATCATGCACATGTTACTTTCGCCTAATGATGAATACATGGTTTTGTTGAATCCTTTGACACTACGCAACCTCCCGACCCCTCGGCGATCCTCTTGAACATGAGAGGAAGAAGAGGATAAAAAAAGAAGAGGAAGAAGAAAAAAAGAGGAGAAGAAAGAATAGAGGAGTTCTTCTCCTCTATTCTTTCTTCTCCTCTTGTTTTCTTCTTCTTCCTCTTTTTTTTATCGGGAACGAGGGTCGTCGAGGGACATAGATGTATTGTCGTCGTTGTCGATATATACCCCCTCCCGATAGCTTACTATGATTAGGTAGCTAGTTCTACGTTTGGCACTAATATATCCATCTGTCATGTTTGAATAATAATTTCCATGTTGTAAATATTTGTAGAAACTATGGACACCGCCCTAGACGAAGCAAAAGAAGCGTTGTTGAGGGACATAATCGCAGAAGGAGGTGATGCCGTCTTGTTGTTTCTCAACGAAACCGATGGTCTGGAAGGAGAGGGTGAACAAGATGGCTATGGTGACCTAATGCCGGTGCAAGAAGAAGAACATGAGGACAGCTCCGGTGACCCAATGCCGGTGCAAGAAGGAGACCGTGATGACGGCTCCGGTGACCGAACCGAGTCCGGCCAGGTATATATATTAGTTAAGCCTGTGCTGACTAGCTGATTGATGCATTCATTGTTTTGGTATGTACACATATTAATTAAGTCTTTGTTCTTTTTTCTAGCCCTCCAGATCGAGCACAACTTCGGTAAAGAGACGAGGCCCGAAGAAAAAGTTGAGCTCAGATGAAAAGTTTGAGATCATAGCAATCGCGCCCGACGGCCAACCGATTGAACCATCCGAACAAAGAACGCATTTGTTGCTCAGTGTGGGGTTCTGGTTAGGGACAAGATCCCGATAAGCATCCAGCAATGGTTTAAGCCGGCTACAGAAGACCCTGAGGTGTCTTATGTCAATGATATGCAGAAAAATGATCTTCAGACTGAGCTGAAGTCAAATTTCACCCTACCGCCAGAGGATAATCCAGAGAACCCAGTTAAAGAGAAATTAATCAAGTCTTTTGCTCTTAAGAGGATGGCAGAACTATTCAGGAGGTGGAAGAAAGAGCTGAATAAGTTTGTCGAAAATAATGAGACACCAGAATTCATGGGCAGATATGAGAAGATCAGAGATCACTGGCCCGCATTTGTGGCCCACAAGACATCGGAAAATAGTAAGAAGATGTCGGCGACAAACAAGCAAAATGTTGCGAAGAAGAAGCTTCACCATCGCATGGGGTCAGGTGGCTACCTCGTAGCCCGGCCTAAGTGGTCCAAGACTTAGAATGGTCTGGTTGATAAAGGGATCGAACCAGAGACAATTAACTAGCCAGACCGTTGCCGGACCTGGTTCTTCGGGGCTGGCGGAACCTTGGACCCTGTAACAGGGAAGTGCATTTGGACGAACGATCAAATGGACATACCAGTCAGGAAGCTTAAGCAGTATATCGAAGCAGCGCAGGAAGGGACGTTCTCTCCAGACAAAGAGAACGATGAGCTCACAATGGCCCTCGGGAATCCTGAGCACCCTGGACGGACACGAGGCACGCCAGGCTCCATTCCGTGGAAGATTGGGTTTCCGGACGCAGGCGGTTACAAAGCCCATGAGAGGAGGAAAAAAGTGCAGCAGACCCAAATGCAGGCGCTGCAAGCAAGGGTAGACGCGATAGAGGAACGAGAAGCAAATCGTAGCAAACGTACTGCCGAAGCCTCCCCCAAAGCTACCCCGCCATCTCAGCGCAGAAGCAGCGTGGCTTCCACTGAGCTGCTTCAGCCGGAGCATGCCTTGACGGCTCCTGCCAGCTATCCCGTGGATGCTATCACGGAGTCTCAAAATTGCCACCTTATGACGCAATGGATGAATTTGAAGGTCAAGGCGGCTGTTGGCTCTGTTTATCCTACTGAACCCGGCGCAAATTTTCACTGTCGGCCGATTCCAGAAGGATATGCTAGGGTGATGGTGGATGAAATAACAGTGGGATTTGAGGACCTCCAGCTTGACCACCCTACCGGTGAAGGGGAGACTCGGCTGGGGTCTGCTCTGAAGACTCCATGCCTATGGCGGAAGGAGCTCATCAACCTTCCGAACTGGACGCCTCCGCCTCCTCCTCCTCCTCTAGCGAGTCAGGGCACTCCGCCTCCTCCACCGCCTCCTCCTATGGCGAGTGACGATCAGGGCCCTCGGCCGGCTCCTTCTCCGGCGTGTGGCGGCACTCCGCCTCCTTCTCCACCTGCACCGACGCGCCCGAGCAGCCAGCCTCCTCCTTCTCCGCCTCGTCAGCAAGGGCGGAAGAGACCTGCCGCCGCTCCAGCTTCTCCGGCGCGTCGTAGTCCTTATCCTCCACCTCGTAAGCAAGTAAAGAAGACAACCTCTCCGTCTGCTCGGTCGGCGTCTAGCAGTACAACCAGAGGTGGGAGGACATACAGATTCGGTCCTTCTCTGAAGACTCCAGAGAAGTTACCATACGAGAGGACCCCGGAGGAGAACGCGAAGATCACGCGAACCAAAGTGGATGACTGGTTTCAAGGGTTGAAAGCAAAGAGACATCCACCTCCGAAGGAGAAGGTAGATCCGGTGGAAGTGAAGCGCACTCTGGCTGTCCTGGCAAAACCACCCAAGTCTCCGCCGAAAGGCAACTATGAGAGCATTATTGCAAAGACATGGGCCGAAGCGGAGCAGTCGGGAAGTACAGTCAGTGATCAAAGGCTGAAAGAATGACGAGCAGCTGGGAAACAAATTTCCCAGCTCGGCGAACAAGTGAAGCAATCGTGCCCCCCCCCCTCAAGGTGCCTAGCGACATCGTCGATCCGAGGATGGTGCCTGGTTATGGAAATGTTGATGATTACCTGCCCGACGATGTACATTATGATCCCATGGAGGTGCAGATACACAGATACGAGTACGGGAAGCCTCTTGTCAAAGATGAAAAATCTTTAACAACGATGATGCGAAGATTACATGATTGGTACTTGAAAATCTGCAGAGAGTCTGGGGGGAGGAGTACTTTGTATGCGAGAGTTAAACCGGAGCATGACCTCGTTGGAATTGAACTATTGCCTATTCCATTTGAGGAGTTCTATCAGTTTTTCAATCAATTGGCCCTCGATAAAACAACGATCACCTGCTACTGTCTGTAAGTACTACTACTTCTGTCATTAAGTCTCTCTATATAGCTCATCTCTTTCATTGCATGTATTTATGATTATCCTCACTATATTATGCAGAATGAAGATCGCCGAATTGAAGAAAGACAAATCGGTGATATTGGGTTCGTTAACACATATCTCATAGATGCAACTAAGGTTGAACATCGTCCCGGAGATACCGAGGCCAACTTGCTACGATCATTCAAAAAAATGAAAACAAAGATATAATACTCTTTCCTTACAACTTCAAGTGAGTGTTACTGTCTTGTGCATATTCGGTTTCCCTTATATATTAGTCCAGGTTATAGTAATGTAATTGATGAGTTATGCATGCATGTGCAGTTTCCACTATATTCTCCTAGAGATTAGGCTTGAGCAGGGAGTAGTAACCGTCTTGGACTCTAAACGAAAAGATCCCCAGGAGTATGCGGACATGACTGAAATCCTCAAGAAGTAAGTTAAATCGATCATTATCCACCATATCAGCAACTTTGTTCATTTCCTGATATCAAGTAATTGTTTTCTTAGTCCGGCAGGGTTTGGAGAAAATTCACCAGAAAAGTTCCGGGACTGCCGAAGGAGCTGGAATTTAGACACCAGAAAGTAAGTACTATAGTAGCATGTTCCGCGCATCACCTAGTGATTCAAGCGCTAGTTTCATCAATACCATTTAGCATTCTTGCTTATCAGTTTGATTGACCTCTATTTCTTGTAAAGTGGTTGTGGCAGGAACAAGGGAATGATTTCTGTGGATACTACGTCTGCGAGTCCATCCGCCACACGACCTGTGAGCGGGGCGGGTACTCTGACGAACAATATGAAGTACATAAATAACAACATTCACAATTTTATTTTATTACCATCATTTTTATTGAGTTTCATTCATTCATATATATATGTATTGACCCCCTTCTTCAAATTAGATGTTTCGGAAGCGGGATGAACTCCTAGCACCAGCTCGCATGCGAGCAATTCAAGAGGAATTGGCGGCATTCTTTCTTGACCAAGTAATCGCTGAAGACGGAGAATACTATGTGGACCATGAGTCCGTCTGATTATATTTGTAAGAGATAATTATTGTATATATGTAGCCGGTAGTGTCGGATAGATATACGAGAACTTGTTGTTCGACCAATCTCTCAGAGAAGGAGAGGTGGTCAATATCACTTCTCTCTGTATGCATATATGTTCATGACGATCTTATGTTTCCTTCGTTTTCTTACTAGCTAACTAACGTGTCTAGTCCTCTCTATACGTATGTATAGTACGTAACGTCGACCAAGCACGGACGTAAGAGAGGACACTTCTCTCTATTAATTATAGCTAGCTAACACAATATATGAAACACCTAAATTAACCCCCCAAAACCCCCAACCCCCCCCCTTCAAAAAAAACAAAAACCCCAGGCGCAGAAATGCTGACGCGTGGATGCCTATTGGTCCCGGTTGGTGCCACCAACCAGGACCAAAGGGTCTCCTGCCTGGGCTCTGCGCACTGCCCACGTGGAGGCCCATCAGTCCTGGTTCTGGATTGAACCGGGACTAAAGGGTCGGGGCATTAGTACCGACACTTTAGTCCCGGTTCAGGAACCGGAACTAAAGGCCCTTACGAACCGGGACTATAGGCCCTTTTTCTACCAGTGAGACCCTACGGGTTCGGGAGACACGTAGACATGACAGAGACAACTCTCCGGCCAATAACCAACAGCGGGATCTGGATACCCATGTTGGCTCCCACATGCTCCACGATGATCTCATCGGATGAACCACGATGTCGAGGATTCAATCAATCCCGTATACAATTCCCTTTGTCTACCGGTATAGTACTTGCCCGAGATTCGATCGTCGGTATCCCGATACCTTGTTCAATCTCGTTACCGGCAAGTCTCTTTACTCGTTCCGTAACACATCATCCCATGATCAACTCCTTGGTCACATTGTGCACATTATGATGATGTCCTACCGAGTGGGCCCAGAGATACCTCTCCGTTTACACGGAGCGACAAATCCCAGTCTAGATCCGTGCCAACCCAACAGACACTTTCGGAGATACCGGTAGTGCATCTTTATAGCCACCCAGTTACGTTGTGGCGTTTGGTACACCCAAAGCATTCCTACGGTATCCGGGAGTTGCACAATCTCATGGTCTAAGGAAATGATGCTTGACATTAGAAAAGCTTTAGCAGACGAACTACACGATCTTGTGCTAGGCTTAGGATTGGGTCTTGTCCATCACATCATTCTCCTAATGATGTGATCCCGTTATCAATGACATCCAATGTCCATGGTCAGGAAACCATGACCATCTATTGATCAACAAGCTAGTCAACTAGAGGCTTACTAGGGACATGTTGTGGTCTATGTATTCACACATGTATTACGGTTTCTGGTTAATACAATTATAGCATGAACAATAGACAATTTTCATGAACAAGGAAATACAATAATAACCATTTTATTATTGCCTCTAGGGAATATTTCCAACAGTCTCCCACTTGCACTAGAGTCAATAATCTAGTTCACATCACTATGTGATTGTAATGAATCCAACACCCATGGGGTTTGTTCATATCTTGCTTGTGAGAGAGGTTTATTAGTCAATGAGTCTGAACCGTTCAGATCCATGTGTGCTTTACAAATCTCTATGTCATCTTGTATATGCAGCTACCACGCGCAACTTGGAGCTATTCCAAATAACTGTTCTACTATATGAATCCGGTTTACTACTCAGAGTCATCTGGATTAGTGTCAAAGTTTGCATTGACGTAACCCTTTACGACGAACTCTTTTACCACCTCCATAATCGAGAAAATTCCTTAGTCCACTAGTTACTAAGGATAAGTTCGACCGCTGCCGTGTGATCCATTCCTGGATCACTCTTGTACCCCTTGACTGACTCATGGCAAGGCATACTTCAGGTGCGGTACACAGCATAGCATGCTGTAGAGCCTACGTCTAAAGCATAGAGGACGACCTTCGTCCTTTCTCTCTCTTCTGCCGTGGTCAGGTCTTGAGTCTTACTCAATATTCACACCTTGTAACACAGCTAAGAACTCCTTCTTTGTTGATCTATTTTGAACTCCTTCAAAATCTTGTTACGGTATGTATTCATTCGAAAGAACTATTAATCGTTTTTGATCTATCCTTATAGATCTTGATGCTCAATGTTCAAGTAGCTTAATCTAGATTTTCCATTGAAAAACACTTTTCAAATAACCCCGCATGCTTTCCATTAATTCTACATCATTTCTGATCAACAATATGTTAACAACATATACTCATCAAAAATTCTATAGTGCTCCCACTCACTTCTTTGGAAATACAAGTTTCTCATAAACTTTGTATAAACCCAAAATCTTTGATGTAGCAACCAGACCTCAAATAGTCTGATCTCTGTGCTCTGGTGTCATCCCTGGATCAGTAATGCTGACACCACACAGTACTCGGAGGATTTATAACATAGTTGTAATCACACACCTATTACATCGAGTGTCTCAAGAGAGAACTTATTACAATAAATATGGCTTAAGGCCATCTAATAACGATAACAGCGGAAGGCTTGGAAGATAAGTGAGTCCATCAACTCCAACGGCATCACTTAGTATAGAACCACGACCTAAAAACTCCTTAATCGTCGTCTGAAAAGTCTGCAACATTAACATTGTTGGGGAACGTAGCAGAAATTCAAAATTTTCCTACGAATCACCAAGATCTATCTATGGAGAGACCAGCAACGAGTAGAAGGAGAGGAGAGTTTGCATCTACATACCCTTGTAGATTGCTAAGCGGAAGCGTTCAAGTGAACGGGGTTGATGGAGTCGTACTCGTCGTGATTCAGATCACCGATGATCAAGTGCCGAACGGACGGCACCTCCGCGTTCAACACACGTACAGCCCGGTGACATCTCCCACGCCTTGATCCAGCAAGGAGAGAGGGAGAGGTTGAGGAAGACTCCATCCAACAGCAGCACAACGGCGTGGTGGTGGTGGAGGAGCGTGGCAATCCCGCAGGGCTTCGCCAAGCACCATGGGAGAGGAGGAGTAGGGAGAGAGGTAGGGCTGCACCAAGAGGGAGAGAACTCATGTGTATGGCAGCCCCAAAACTCATCTATATATAGGGGGAAGGGGGGGCTGCGCCCCCTTTAGGGTTTCCCACCCCCAAGGGGTGCGGCCAGCCCTAGATGGCAAAGGGGAGGCGGCCAAGGGGGGAGAGGAGAGGGAGGCGCACCAATATGGGCCTTAAGGCCCATCTGGACTAGGGTTTGCCCCCTCCCACTCTCTCTTGAGCCTTGGACTCCTTGTGGGGGGCGCACCAGCCCTCCTAGGGGCTGGTCCCCTCCCACACTTGGCCCACACAGCCTTCTGGGGCAGGTGGCCCCACTTGGTGGACCCCGGGACCCTCCCGGTGGTCCCGGTACAATACCGATATCGCCCGAAACTTTTCCGGTGACCAAAACAGGACTTCCCATATATAAATCTTTACCTCCGGACCATTCCGGAACTCCTCGTGACGTCTGGGATCTCATCCGGGACTCCGAACAACATTCGGTAACCACATACAAGCTTCCTTTATAACCCTAGCGTCATCGAACCTTAAGTGTGTAGACCCTACGGGTTCGGGAGACATGTAGACATGACCGAGACGTTCTCTAGTCAATAACCAACAGCGGGATCTGGATACCCATGTTGGCTCCCACATGTTCCACGATGATCTCATCGGATGAACCACGATGTCAAGGACTCAATCGATCCCGTATACTATTCCCTTTGTCTAGCGGTATTTTACTTACCCGAGATTCGATCGTCGGTATCCAATACCTTGTTCAATCTCGTTACCGGCAAGTCACTTTACTCGTTCCGTAACACATCATCCCGTGATCAACTCCTTGGTCACATTGCGCATATGATGATGTCCTACCGAGTGGGCCCAGAGATACCTCTCCATTTACACGGAGTGACAAATCCCAGTCTCGATTCGTGCCAACCCAACAGACACTTTCGGAGATACCTGTGATGCACCTTTATAGCCACCCAGTTACGTTGTGACGTTTGGTACACCCAAAGCATTCCTACGGTATCCGGGAGTTGCACAATCTCATGGTCTAAGGAAAAAAATACTTGACATTGGCAAAGCTCTAGCAAATGAACTACACGATCTTTTGTGCTAGTCTTAGGATTGGGTCTTGTCCATCACATCATTCTCCTAATGATGTGATCCCGTTATCAACGACATCCAATGTCCATAGCCAGGAAACCATGACTATCTGTTGATCACAACGAGCTAGTCAACTAGAGGCTCACTAGGGACATATTGTGGTCTATGTATTCACACGTGTATTACGATTTCCGGATAATACAGTTATAGCATGAATAAAAGACTATTATCATGAACAAAGAAATATAATAATAACTTATTTATTATTGCCTCTAGGGCATATTTCCAACAGTCTCCCACTTGCACTAGAGTCAATAATCTAGTTCACATCGCCATGTGATTAACACTCACAGGTCACATCGCCATGTGACTAATACCCAAGAGTTTACTAGAGTCAGTAGTCTAGTTCACATCACTATGTGATTAATACTCAATGAGTTTTATGTTTGATCATGTTGCTTGTGAGAGAGGTTTTAGTCAACGGGTCTGAACCTTTCAGATCCGTGTGTGCTTTACAAATCTCCATGTCATCTCCTAGATGCAGCTACCACACTCTATTTGGAGCTATTCCAAACAACTGTTCTACTTGGAGCTATTCTAAATTATTGCTCCATTATATGTATCCGGTCTCTCTACTCAGAGCTATCCGGATAGGTGTCAAGCTTGCATCGTCGTAACCTTTACGATGAACTCTTTTACCACCTCCATAATCGAGAAAATTCCTTAGTCCACTAGTTACTAAGGATAACTTTGACCGCTGTGCTATGATCCATTCATGGATCACTCTTGTACCCCTTGACTGACTCATGGCAAGGCACACTTCTGGTGCGGTACATAGCATAGCATACTGTAGAGCCTATGTCTTAAGCATAGGAGACGACCTTCGTCCTTTCTCTCTATTCTGCCGTGGTCGAGCTTTAAGTCTTAACTTCGTTCCTTACAACTCAGGCAAGAACTCCTTCTTTGACTGGTCTATCTTGAACACCTTCAAGATCATGTCAAGGTATGTGCTCATTTGAAAGTATTATTAAGCATTTTGATCTATCTTATTGATCTTGATGCTCAATGTTCAAGTAGCTTGATCCCGGTTTTCTATTGAAAACACCTTTCAAATAACCCTATATGCTTTCTAGAAATTCTACATCATTTCTGATCAACAATATGTCAACAACATATACTCATCAGAAATTCTATAGTGCTCCCACTCACTTCTTTGGAAATATAAGTTTCTCATAAACTTTGTATACACCCAAAATCTTTGATCATCATCAAAGCATACATTCCAACTCCGAGATGCTCACTCCAGTCCTCAGAAGGATTGCTGGAGCTTTGCATACTTATTAGCATATTTCAGGATAGACAAAACCTTCCGGTTGTATCACATACAACCTTTCCTCGAGAATCGTCGAGGAAACAATGTTTTGACATCCTATCTGCAAGATTTCATAAATAATGCAGTAATTGCTAATATAATTCCAACAGACTCTTAGCATCGCTACGAGTGAGAAAGTCTCATCGTAGTCAACTCCTTGAACTTGTCGAAAAAACATCTTAGCGACAAGTCGAGCTTTCTCAATGGTGACACTTACCATCATTGTCTGTCTTCCTTTTAAAATCCATATGTACCTAATAGCCTTACGACCATCAAGTAGTTCTTCCAAAGTCTACACTTTGTTTTCATGCATGGATCCTCTCTCGGGTTTTATGGCCTTGAGCCATTTATCGGAATCCGGGCCCACCATCGCTTCTCCATAGCTCGTAGGTTCATTGTTGTCCAGCAACATGACTTTCAAGACAGGATCACCTTACCACTCTGAAGTAGTACGTGTCCTAGTCGTCCTACGAGGTTTGGTAGTGACTTGATCCGAAGTTTCATGATCAATATCATAAGCTTCCACTTCAATTGGTGTAGGTGCCACAGGAACAACTTCCTGTGCCCTGCCACACACTAGTTGAAGAGACGGTTCAATAACCTCATCAAGTCTCCACCATCCTCCCACTCAATTCTTTCGAGAGAAACTTTTCCTCGAGAAAGGACCCGATTCTAGAAACAATCCATATTGCTTTCGGATCTGAATTAGGAGGTATACCCAACTGTTTTGGGTTTCTTATGAAGATGCATTTTATCCGCTTTGGGTTCGAGCTTATCAACCTGAAATTTTTTCATATAAGCGTCGCAGCCCCAAACTTTTAAGAAACGACAACTTAGGTTTCTCTAAACCATAATTCATATGGTGTCATCTCATCGGAATTACGTGGTGCCCTATTTAAAGTGAATGTGGTTGTCTCTAATGCCTAACCCATGAACGATAGTGGTAATTCGATAAGAGACATCATGGTACGCACCATATCCAATAGGGTGCAACTATGATGTTCGGACACACCATCACACTATGGTGTTCCAGGCGGTATCAATTGTGAAACAATTTCCACAATGTCTTAATTGTGTGCCAAAACTCGTAACTCAGATATTCATCTCTATGATCATATCATAGATATTTTTATCCTCTTGTCACAATGATCTTCTACTTCACTCTGAAATTACTTGAACCATTCAATAATTCAGACTTGTGTTTCATCAAGTAAACATTCTCAACATCTACTCGAATCATCTGTGAAGTAAGAACATAATGATATTCACTGCATGCCTCAGCACTCATTGGACTGCACACATCAAAATGTGTTGCTTCCAACAAGTTGCTATCTTGTTCCATTTTACTGAAACCGAGGCTTTTCAGTCATCCTGCCTATGTGGTATGATTTGCATATCTCAAGTGATTCAAAATCAAGTGAGTTCAAACGGTCCATTTGCATGGAGTTTCTTCATGCATATATACCAATAGACATGGTTCGCATGTCTCAAACTTTTCAAAACCGAGTGAGTCCAAAGATCCATCAACATGGAGCTTCTTCATGCGTTTATACCATTATGACTTACATGGCAGTGCCACAAGTAAGTGGTACTATCATTACTATCTTATATCTTTTGGCATGAAGATGTGTATCCCTACGATCAAGATTCAATAAACCATTCCTTTTAGGTGCAAGACCATTGAAGGTATTATTCAAATAAATAGAGTAACCATTATTCTCTTTAAATGAATAACCGTACTGCGATAGACATAATCCAATCATGTCTATGCTCAACGCAAACACCAAATCTCGATGGTAGAGGGAGCGTGCGATGCTTGATCATATCAACATTGGAAACACTTCCAACACATATCGTCAGCTCACCTTTAGCTAGTCTCCGTTTATTCCGTAGCTTTTATTTTGAGTTACTAACACTTAGCAACCGAACCGGTATCTAATACCCTGGTGCTACTAGGAGTACTAGTAAAGTACACATTAACACAATGTATATCCAATATACTTCTATCGACCTTGCCAGCCTTCTCATCTACCAAGTATCTAGGGTAATCTTGCTCCAGTGGTTGTTCCCCTTATTACAGAAGCACTTAGTCTCGGGTTTGGGTTTAACCTCGGGTTTCTTCATTTGAGCAGCAGCTGATTTGCCGTTTCATGAAGTATCCCTTCTTGCCCTTGTCCTTCTTGAAACTAGTGGTTTTACTAACCATCAACGATTGATGCTCCCTTTTGATTTCTACTTTCGCGGAGTCAAACATCGCGAATATCTCAAGGATCATCATATATGTCCTTGATATATTATAGTTCATCACGAAGCTCTAGCAGCTTGGTGGTAATGACTTCGGAGAAACTATCACTATTTCATCTGGAAGATCAACTCCCACTTGATTCAAGTGATTGTTGCACTCAGACAATCTGAGCACAAGCTCAACGATTGAGCTTTTCTCCCTTAGTTTGCAGGCTAAGAAAATCGTCGGAGGTCTCATACCTCTTGACGCGGGCACGAGCCTGAAATCCCAATTTCAGCCCTCGAAACATCTCATATGTTCCGCGATGTTTCGAAAACGTCTTTAGTGCCTCTACTTAAACCATTTAACTGAACTATCACGTAGTTATTAAAACGTGTATGTTCGATGTTCGAAACATCCACAAACGACGTTTGGGGTTCAGCACACTGAGCAGTGCATTAAGGACATAAGCTTTCTACTGTCCGCATAATTGCTACTGTCAACTTTCAACTATATTTTCTCTAAGAACATAACTAAAACAGTAGAACTATAGCGTGAACTACGACATAATTTGCAAAAGGTCTTTTGACTATGTTCAGGATAATTAAGTTCATCTTATGAACTCCCACTTAGATAGACATCCCTCTGGTCATCTAAGTGATCACATGATCCGAGTCAACTAGGCCGTGTCCGATCATCACGTGAGACGGACTAGTTAACGTCGGTGAACATCTTCATGTTGATCGTATCTACTATACGACTCATGCTCGACCTTTCGGTCTCCGTGTTCCGAGGCCATGTCTGCACATGCTAGGCTCGTCAAGTTAACCCTAAGTGTTTTCGCTGTGTAAAACTGTCTTACACCCGTTGTATGTGAACGTAAGAATCCATCACACCTGATCATCACGTGGTGCTTAGAAGCGACGAACTGTAGCAACGGTGCACAGTTAGGGGAGAACACTTCTTGAAATTTTGTAAGGGATCATCTTATTTACTACCGTCGTCCTAAGTAAACAAGATGCATAAACATGATAAACATCACATGCAATCAAATAGTGACATGATATGGCCAATATCATTTTGCTCCTTTTGATCTCCATCTTCGGGGCTCCATGATCATCATCGTCACCGGCATGACACCATGATCTCCATCATCGTGTCTTCATGAAGTTGTCTCGCCAACTATTACTTCTACTACTATGGCTACCGGTTAGCAATAAAGTAAAGTAATTACATGGCGTTGTTCAATGACACGCAGGTCATACAATAAATAAAGACAACTCCTATGGCTCCTGCCGGTTGTCATACTCATCGACATGCAAGTCGTGATTCCTATTACAAGAACATGATCAATCTCATACATCACATATATCATTCATCACATCCTTTTTGGCCATATCACATCACATAGCATACCCTGCAAAAACAAGTTAGACGTCCTCTAATTGTTGTTTGCATGTTTTACGTGGCTGCTATGGGTTTCTAGCAAGAACGTTTCTTACCTACGCAAAACCACAACGTGATATGCCAATTGCTATTTACCCTTCATAAGGACCCTTTTCATCGAATCCGTTCCGACTAAAGTGGGAGAGACTGGCACCCGTTAGCCACCTTATGCACCAAGTGCATGTCAATCGGTGGAACCTGTCTCACGTAAGAGTACGTGTAAGGTCGGTCCGGGCCGCTTCATCCCACAATACCGTCGAAACAAGATTGGACTAGTAACGGTAAGCATATTGAACAACATCAACGCCCACAACTACTTTGTGTTCTACTCGTGCAAAGAATCTACGCAATAGACCTAGCTCATGATGCCACTGTTGGGGAACGTAGCAGAAATTCAAAATTTTCCTACGAATCACCAAGATCTATCTATGGAGAGACCAGCAACGAGTAGAAGGAGAGGAGAGTTTGCATCTACATACCCTTGTAGATTGCTAAGCGGAAGCGTTCAAGTGAACGGGGTTGATGGAGTCGTACTCGTCGTGATTCAGATCACCGATGATCAAGTGCCGAACGGACGGCACCTCCGCGTTCAACACACGTACGGCCCGGTGACGTCTCCCACGCCTTGATCCAGCAAGGAGAGAGGGAGAGGTTGAGGAAGACTCCATCCAACAGCAGCACAACGGCGTGGTGGTGGTGGAGGAGCGTGGCAATCCCGCAGGGCTTCGCCAAGCACCATGGGAGAGGAGGAGTAGGGAGAGAGGTAGGGCTGCACCAAGAGGGAGAGAACTCATGTGTATGGCAGCCCCAAAACTCATCTATATATAGGGGGAAGGGGGGGCTGCGCCCCCTTTAGGGTTTCCCACCACCAAGGGGTGCGGCCAGCCCTAGATGGCAAAGGGGAGGCGGCCAAGGGGGGAGAGGAGAGGGAGGCGCACCAATATGGGCCTTAAGGCCCATCTGGACTAGGGTTTGCCCCCTCCCACTCTCTCTTGAGCCTTGGACTCCTTGTGGGGGGCGCACCAGCCCTCCTAGGGGCTGGTCCCCTCCCACACTTGGCCCACACAGCCTTCTGGGGCAGGTGGCCCCACTTGGTGGACCCCGGGACCCTCCCGGTGGTCCCGGTACAATACCGATATCGCCCGAAACTTTTCCGGTGACCAAAACAGGACTTCCCATATATAAATCTTTACCTCCGGACCATTCCGGAACTCCTCGTGACGTCTGGGATCTCATCCGGGACTCCGAACAACATTCGGTAACCACATACAAGCTTCCTTTATAACCCTAGCGTCATCGAACCTTAAGTGTGTAGACCCTACGGGTTCGGGAGACATGTAGACATGACCGAGACGTTCTCTAGTCAATAACCAACAGCGGGATCTGGATACCCATGTTGGCTCCCACATGTTCCACGATGATCTCATCGGATGAACCACGATGTCAAGGACTCAATCGATCCCGTATACTATTCCCTTTGTCTAGCGGTATTTTACTTACCCGAGATTCGATCGTCGGTATCCAATACCTTGTTCAATCTTGTTACCGGCAAGTCACTTTACTCGTTCCGTAACACATCATCCCGTGATCAACTCCTTGGTCACATTGCGCATATGATGATGTCCTACCGAGTGGGCCCAGAGATACCTCTCCGTTTACACGGAGTGACAAATCCCAGTCTCGATTCGTGCCAACCCAACAGACACTTTCGGAGATACCTGTGATGCACCTTTATAGCCACCCAGTTACGTTGTGACGTTTGGTACACCCAAAGCATTCCTACGGTATCCGGGAGTTGCACAATCTCATGGTCTAAGGAAAAAAATACTTGACATTGGCAAAGCTCTAGCAAATGAACTACACGATCTTTTGTGCTAGTCTTAGGATTGGGTCTTGTCCATCACATCATTCTCCTAATGATGTGATCCCGTTATCAACGACATCCAATGTCCATAGCCAGGAAACCATGACTATCTGTTGATCACAACGAGCTAGTCAACTAGAGGCTCACTAGGGACATATTGTGGTCTATGTATTCACACGTGTATTACGATTTCCGGATAATACAGTTATAGCATGAATAAAAGACTATTATCATGAACAAAGAAATATAATAATAACTTATTTATTATTGCCTCTAGGGCATATTTCCAACAAACATTGCATCCCAAAACGGGTCAGCACATGGAATATGCTGGCAATGTAACACATAGAGAGTAATGGAATGAAACAGCTATACTATATGCATATTTGGCTGGTGGAAAGCTCTATGGTTACAGTTTTGCGTAAAGCCAATTTTTCCCTACTGCAAAGGAATAAATTTATTTAACTATCATGGTAGTTGTTAAACATTGAGAATGGTTGACAGCATCCTCAATCCCAATTAAACATCATCATTAAATAAAACCCATCAAAATTAATTTAGAGTAACATGTTGAGATTCACATGATAATCCAGGTACTAGATACTCAAGATGTCCATAACCGGGGACACGGCTAACCATGATTAGTTTATTACACTCTGCAGAGGTTTGCGCGCTTTTCCCCACAAGACTCGATCGCCTCCGTTTGGTTTGTCGCACTACATGGTGTTTGAGAAGACGGATGACCGAGACATAGTCTTTCAGAAGTGCTAGCACCTTACGATGGATAGACCGTTACACCTACTTTCCCCTACATCTTCTAGTCTACCCTGTAAGAGTTCGCACGACTTAATCAACTATGCCAGAGCCCATAATGGCTTGTGGCTGCACACGGAAGTTTCTAGTATGAAAAATCTCATGATCCCTTTGAGACTGTGTGGCGGTCCAAAAGAAACAGGCAATCCTGGAATACCCAGGTACCTCAATCCACCCAGATGTGTGTTTAAGTTGCCACATTAGATAAACCATTAATTAACAATACTCACATCTGTCATGGATATCACTCACCCAATCCATGTCTACTAGCATAGCATAGCATAATGGCAAACGTAGAAGTAACTCCCAAAGGTTTGATAATAAAACAGGTAATAGGTACTACCTCAACTACTTCCTATCCCACAATTTAATTAGATCCTAATCATGCAATGTGTGAGGATTGATCTAATGCAATAAAACTGGGTAGTAGAAAGGTATGATCAAACTGTTACTTGCCTTGTTGATGATCCGGGAAACCTAGCGATTCGAAGTAACAGGCGGCGCACTCCGGGTATTCTATCGCAGACAAACAAACAAGCACACAATAAGTACTCATCTAATGCACGGGTAAAAGTCAAATAAGAGATCTAACCAGAAAATTCAACTTGAGAACTCCGGTTTGCAAAAAGAATCAAATCGAACGAAGCAACGAAAGTCAAACGGCGAAAGAAAACAACTTCGTTCTACTAATCTGGATCTAAGACAATTTTTACAGTAGCAAAAACTTATTTAAGTTGGTTAAACGGATAGAGGGTTTCGAGACGAAACTCCAGGCGCTTGAATCGCCTAATTCCGATAAACGAGCGAAAAGTTATACTAAAACAAAAATCGGATCAGAAATCGCGATCAGAAAAATCGCGGATTTAATCCGAGAAAAAGAAAAATGATGAACATTCGCTAGAACAAATGAATGGACGAACGCTCACTATTTAAATAAATCGGAAAAACCGGTCTATTTAAAAAAACCGAAACTAAAAAAACCGAAGAAAAACCGACTGAAAAACCAAACGGTTTTTCGAAAAAAATAAAAAAACCAGTGCGAATTCCGAGGCAACCTCGGGCGGCGGCGTGCGGCGGCTCTGGCGGTGGCGACGCTGGCGGCGGCGGGGCGGGGCTGGGCGGCGGCTAGGGTTTGGCTTCGGCTAGGCCTCCCCCCGGCTTATAAAGGCGACCGGGCCAGGAGTCCGGGTCGGACACGGCCCGATAGGTCGGTTCGTTTTTTATATAATTACGCGCAGAAGAAAAATAAAAATAAATACTAAACCGACTCCAAAATTCCCAAAATAAATTTTCAGGGGCTTCTAAAATCAAGCTGCACAAGGTGAACATTTATTTGGGGCCTAAATGCAATTTTGAAAAATGCACATTTTCCTAAATTCAAATAAAATAACGAAAAACTCCGAAATAAAATCTTATTTGATTTTATTATTAATACCTCAATATTTCTTTATTTCGGGAAAGTCATTTTATTCCCTCTCTCATATTTTTGTAATAGAAATATTTGATGATAATATAATAAAAATCAAACGATCCTATTCTCAAGATTTGAGAAGTCTCAAATATGAAAATAAAGAATTTCCCAACTCTCCCCGTGGGTCCTTGAGTTGCGTAGAAATTTCTAGGATCAAAACCAAAAGCAAATAAAATATGATATGCATTGATGATCTAATGTATAACATTCCAAATTGAAAATTTGGGATGTTACAAACCTACCCCTCTTAAGATGAATCTCGCCCTCAAGATTCGGGTTCGCTAGAAAATAGGTGAGGGTGGTCCTTGAGAAAATCTTCCTCTCGCTCCCAGGTGGCTTCATCCTCCATGTGGTGGCTCCACTGAACTTTGCAAAACTTGATAACCTTGCTGCGAGTGACTCGACTGGCAAACTCAAGAATCTTAACTGGTTTCTCCTCATAGGTCAAATCGTTATCCAACTGAATTGCTTCCAATGGCACTGTGTCTCTCAAGGGTATGTCAGCCATTTCCGCGTGACACTTCTTCAATTGAGAAGCGTGGAACACATCATGAACTCCTGACAATTCTTCGGGCAATTCCAACTTGTAGGCCACTTCTCCCATACGCTCCAAAACTCGATATGGTCCTACAAATCGTGGCGCTAACTTTCCTTTAACTCCAAAATGCTTTGTTCCCCGAAGTGGGGATACTCTAAGATAAGCTCTATCTCCAACTTCGTAAACTGTCTCCTTGCGTTTAGAATATGCATAACTCTTCTGTCTGAACTGAGGTACCTTGAGCCTATCGCGAATCAATTTCACCTTCTGTTCGGACTCTTTAATAAAATCAGGTCCAAACAACTGGCGGTCTCCAACTTCATCCCATGACAACGGTGTCCTGCACCTCCTTCCGTACAAGGCTTCAAAAGGGGCCATCTTTAAACTGGTTTGATAACTGTTGTTGTAAGAAAGCTCTGCATATGGCAAATTGTCGTCCCAACTAGATCCATAATCTAGCGCACAAGCTCTCAGCATATCCTCCAAAATTTGATTGACTCTCTCGGTCTGTCCATCTGTCTGTGGATGAAAAGCTGTACTGAATTCTAGCCTGGTACCCAAAGTTTCGTGCAACTGCTTCCAGAACTTTGAGGTAAACTGGGTTCCTCTATCTGATACGATACTCCTCGGAACTCCATGCAAACATACGATCCTGGTCATGTATATCTTTGCCAACTTAGCACTGGTGTAAGTGGTCTTTACCGGGATGAAATGAGCTACTGTCGTCAACCGATCGACTACAACCCAAATCGAGTCATAGCCTGAACGAGTCCTAGGTAATCCCGTGATAAAATCCATGCCTAACTTATCCCACTTCCATTTAGGTATCAGCAATGGCTGTAATAATCCTGCTGGCTTCTGATGCTCTGCCTTTACTCTCTGACATACATCACAAACTGCTACATACTCCGCAATATCCTTCTTCATTCCGGTCCACCAGAAAGTATCCTTCAAATCCAAATACATCTTGGTATTTCCTGGGTGAATCGAATATGGTGAATCGTGTGCCTCTTGCAGAATCAACTTCCTGATCTCCGGGTCGTTGGGCACATAAACACGGTCTTCAAACCATAGGGTGTCGTGCTCATCCTCACGAAATCTTTTAGCTTTTCCTTTGCTCAGTTTCTCCTTAATAGAGGCAATCTCCTTGTTAGTCCTTTGGGCTTCTCTGATTTTATCCATCAATGTAGACTGAATCTCCAATGCTGCTACATAGCCTCTCAGAACTATTTCCAAACATAGTTCACGGAGATTTTCGGCTAACTCCCTTGCTATCTCTCCCGTCTTTCGTGTATTGACATGGCTCTTATGGCTCAATGCGTTAGCTACTACGTTAGCCTTTCCGGGATGGTAATGCAATCTCATATCATAATCCTTGATGAGCTCCAACCATCTCCTTTGTCGGAGGTTTAACTCCTTCTGTGTGAAGATGTATTTCAAACTCTTATGATCCCTGTACACCTCACAATGATTTCCAATCAGAAAATGTCTCCAAGTCTTCAGTGCATGCACTACGGCTGCTAATTCCAAATCATGCGTAGCATAATTCAACTCATGAGGCTTAAGCTGTCTTGAGGCATATGAAACAACTCTCCCTTCCTGCATAAGCACTGCTCCAAGTCCTCGACGTGAAGCGTCGCAATACACCTCATAGTCCTTGGTCTGATCTACAAAATCAACACTGGTGAAGTAACCAAACGTTTCTTCAACTCCTGGAAACTAGCCTCACATTCCTCCGTCCATATGAACTTGGTATCCTTCTTTAATAGTTCAGTCATAGGATTCGCAATCTTGGAGAAATTCTCAATGAATCTCTGGTAGTATCCTGTGAGTCCAAGAAAACTCCGTATCTCTCCAACTGTGGTTGGTGCTTCCCACTTGGTCACGGTATCAACTTTGGTGGGATCCACTGATATACCTTCTCCGGATATAACGTGTCCGAGGAATCCTACTTTCTTCAACCAAAACTCACATTTGCTAAATTTGGCATATAATTGATGTTCTCTGAGCTTCTCAAGTACCAATCGCAAATGCTCCTTATGCTCCTCTTCACTTTTCGAGTAAACCAGAATATCATCAATGAACACCACGACGAACTTATCCAAGAACTCCATAAACATTTTGTTCATCATGTTCATAAAATAGGCAGGTGCGTTAGTCAGACCAAATGACATAACGGTATACTCGTACAGCCCATACCTGGTGGTAAAAGCTGTCTTAGGTATATCCTATTCTCGAATCTTCAACTGGTGGTATCCTGATCGCAGATCGATCTTGGAAAATACCTTACCTCCTTGCAATGGATCAAACAGATCATTGATCATGGGTAGTGGGTACTTGTTCTTGATGGTTACTTCATTCAATCCTCGATAATCGACAACCATCCTTAACGATCCATCCTTCTTCTCCACTAGAAGTACTAGCGACCCCCAAGGTGAAGAACTTGGGCGAATATATCCCTTATCCAGTAACTCCTTAATCTACTTCTTAATTTCCACCAAATCCTTTGCAGGCATCATGTATGGTCTCTTTGATATTGGCCCTGTGCCTGGCAATAGCTCAATCAAAAACTCAATATCTCTATCCGGTGGCATGCCGGGCAACTCTTCTGGAAATACTTCAGGGAAATCCCTTACCACTGGTACTTCCTCCTGCACAACTCCTGTTAAACAATTTACTTGAGTCCCTTTTGGCACATGCCGGGATACATACTTGATCCTTCTCCCTTCTGGGGTGGTAAGCAAAATTGACTTACTGGCACAATCAATGTTTCCCCCGTACATCGACAGCCAATCCATACCCAGGATTACATCCAATCCTTGTGATTCCAAAATGATTAAATCCGAGGGAAACACATGCCTACCTATACTCAATGGCACTTGAAAACATCCTTGACTGGCCATATACTCCGCTCCTGGTGAGCTTACTAGCATAGGTGTTCTAAGAACCTTAGTGGGCAGGTTATATTTATCCGCAAATCCCCTTGATATGTATGAATGCGATGCACCAGTATAAAAAGAACGAGTGCAGTAAATGACATAACCAAAAACTTACCGATTACGGCATCCGACTGCTCTTCAACCTCCTCCACGTTAACGTGGTTCACCTGTCCCTTGTTGAAAGGGTTCGGCTTCTTCCCAGAACTTCCATTGCCATTCTGACCTTCAGGACATTCATTGGCATAATGTCCGGTCTTCTGACACTTAAAGCAAGTGACTTGGCTCAGGTCCTTCTTGGCTGGGGTTGATGGGTTGGTGCGATTCTGGCCATTGCTTCCTCCATTGCCATTACCATTTTTGGTGCCATTGTGATTGTGCGAGCTACCTCCTCCATGGGTATGCTCAAAATGTCCTCCCGGTCTACGGGTAAAACGTGGCTTCTGCTGAGCTCCTGAATTGTACTTCCCTTGTCCATACTTCCTCTTGCGGTTCTCAATTTACTCCTGCTTGCCTTCAATCATAAGAGCACGGTCTACCAACTCCTGGTAGTTGTTGAAGGTTGCTACCATCAACTGCATGCTCAACTCATCATTTAGTCCTTCCAGAAACTTCTCTTGCTTAGTTGCATCCGTAGCAATGTCATCTGGGGCATAACATGCTAACTTACTAAAGTCCTCCACATACTGGCCAACTGTCCGTCCTGCCTGGCGCAAGTTGTGAAACTCACGCTTCTTCATGGCCATAGCTCCTGCTGAAACATGGGCAGTACTAAAAGCATGCTGAAACTGGTCCCATGTGACAGTGTCGACAGGGAAAGTGGCTGTGAAATTCTCCCACCATGATGCTGCGGGTCCTTCAAGCTGATGTGCAGCAAACTTCAGCTTCTCTGCATCCGTGCATCCTGCTGTGGTCAACTCTGTAGCTGTCTTGCGGAGCCAATCTTCTGCTACTATCGGCTCGGTGCTACTGGAGAACACCGGCGGATTCAGCCTAAGAAAACGGGCTAAGTGATCAACAGGTGGTGGTGGTGGTGGTGGGTTGTTGTTGTTGTTCCCCTGATTCTGATTCTGAACTAGCAACTGCATCAATGTGTTCTGCTGCTGGATCAACTGGGTGAGCTCCGGTGGGAAGGTAAATCCGGGGTCACGTCTCGGAGGCATCTGAGGGTTTAGAAAAGATGAGATGTAAGAATAGAGGGGGTCTAAAGAGAAAACACTACCCATATGCACATGAGGCAAAAGCAAACAATTTACTTTATTCAATCAAACAAGGGCATACAATCGATCTAACTATCGCAAAAGTGCTCGGACCACTATATTTACATGGTGGACTACTACTACTGATGAGGTGGTCTACTAGAAATATTCTTCGGTTGCAGACTCCATGATATCTGCTCCGGCTTCATCAACATAGTCATCATCGCTATCATCTGGGTCCGAGTCGGTGTCGTCGATGATGATGTAGTCTTCCGGGCTAATCTCCTTGGGTACTTCGTCTTCATCTACTGGTGTAGGGCCTCCCATAAATATTGCTAGCTTCATTGTTAGGTCGGCATTCTTATCCACTAGTACTTCTATTTCCTCTTCATAATCTTCACGTGTAGCCTTGAGTTCTTCCTCCAGTTCCTTGATTCTTGTCTTAGCCTTCTTCAGATCTATCATGTCGGCGCACATCTGATTCTCCTGACGTCGAATGTGCTGGTTTAATTCCTGGATAAAAGCTGCAATGGATCTATCCTTTCTGGTGCTGATCATCTCCCAATGCTCATCTCTGCGCCCACAAATCTGGTAAATAGTATCCTTGAGATCCTTGTGGTAGACTTCTCCAATGCGTCCCATGGCGATGTGAGCTGCCATGCTCTTTCCTAGACTCCAAGTTGGTGCATCAAAAGAAAACTCTATGGGCTTAGTGACTGGCATGAACGTCCTTCCTGGAACTTGAACTTGAATCATCCAGCGCTCTTATTCAGGTAAAGTGGCGTTGTAGGTTCTGGTGAACCTTGGTACTCCTATGTTCAGGTATCTAGTGACTTCCTTCAAGTGACGTCCAAAAGGTGTATCGTCATCCGGTTGCGTGAACTTGTTCCTTGCATCCGCCATCCTAAAGAGTAGAAAAGATGAGAGGTCAGAAGAGAAGAGAGTGAATAGTGATCTAGGTCTTTAGCTTAGTGGTCGTGTCCTACAGTCAGCGTGTGCTCTGATACCATCTCTGTAGCGACCAGACCTCAGACAGTCTGATCTCTGTGCTTCGGTGTCATCCCTGGATCAGTAATGCTGACACCACACAGTACTCAGAGGATTTATAACAGAGTTGCAATCACACACCTATTACATCAAGTGTCTCAAGAGAGAACTTATTACAATAAATATGGCTTAAGGCCATCTAATGATGATAACAGCAGAAGGCTTGGAAGATAAGTAAGTCCATCAACTCCAACAGCATCACTGAGTATAGAACTACGACCTACAAACTCCTTAATCGTGGTCTGAAAAGTCTGCAACATTAACGTTGCAGCCCGAAACGGGTCAGCACGTGGAATATGCTGGCAATGTAACACATAGAGAGTAATGGAATGAAACAACTATACTATATGCATATTTGGCTGGTGGAAAGCACTATGGTTACGGTTTTGCGTAAAGCCAATTTTTCCCTACTGCAAAGGAATAAATTTATTTAACTATCATGGTAGTTGTTAAACATTGAGAATGGTTGATAGCATCCTCAATCCCAATTAAACATCATCATTAAACAAAACCCATCAAAATTAATTTAGAGTAACATGTTGAGATTCACATGATAATCTAGGTACTAGATACTCAAGATGTCCATAACCGGGGACACGGCTAACCATGATTAGTTTATTACACTCTGCAGAGGTTTGCGCAATTTTCCCCACAAGACTCGATCGCCTCCGTTTGGTTTCTCGCACTACATGGTGTTTGAGAAGACGGATGACCGAGACATAGTCTTTCAGAAGCGCTAGCACCTTACGATGGATAGACTGTTACACCTACTTTCCCCTACATCTTCTAGTCCACCCTGTAAGAGTTCACACGACTTAATCAACTATGCCAGAGCCCATAATGGCTTGTGGCTTCACATGGAAGTTTCTAGTATGAAAAATCTCATGATCCCTTTGAGCCTGGGTGGCGGTCCAAAAGAAACACGCAATCCTGGAATACCCAGGTACCTCAATCCACCCAGATGTGTGTTTAAGTTGCCACCTTAGACAAACCATTAATTAACAATACTCACATCTGTCATGGATATCACTCACCCAATCCACGTCTACTAGCATAGCATTGCATAATGGCAAACGTAGAAGTAACTCCCAAAGGTTTGATAATAAAACAGGTAATAGGTACAACCTCAACTACTTCCCATCCCACAATTTAATTAGATCCTAATCATGCAATGTGTGAGGATTGATCTAATGCAATAAAACTGGGTAGTAGAAAAGGTATGATCAAAGTGTTACTTTCCTTGTTGATGATCCGGGAAACCTTGCGATTCGAAGTAATAGGCGGCGCACTCCGGGTATTCTATCGCAGACAAACAAACAAGCACACAATAAGTACTCATCTAATGCACGGGTAAAAGTCAAATAAGAGATCTAACCAGAAAATTCAACTTGAGAACTCCGGTTTCCAAAAAGAATCAAATCGAACGAAGCAACGAAAGTCAAACGGCGAAAGAAAACAACTTCGTTCTACTAATCTGGATCTAAGACAATTTTTACAGTAGCAAAAACTTATTTAAGTTGGTTAAATGGATAGAGGGTTTCGAGACGAAACTCCAAGCGCTTGAATCGCCTGATTCCGATAAACGAACGAAAAGTTATACTAAAATGAAAATCGGATCAGAAATCGCGATCAAAAAAATCGCGGATTTAATCCGAGAAAAAGAAAACCGACGAATGTTCGCTAGAACGAACGAACGGACGAACGCTCGCTATTTAAATAAATCGGAAAACCTGATCTATTTAAAAAAACCGAAACTAAAAAAACAAATGAAAAACCGAACGGTTTTTCGGAAAAAATAAAAAAACGGCGCGGATTCCGTGGCAACCTTGGGCAGCGGGCGGCGCTGGCAGCGGGCGGCGCTGGCGGCGGCGGGGCGGGGTTGGGCGGCGGCTAGGGTTTGGCTTCGGCTGGGCCTCCCCCCGGCTTATAAAGGCGACCGGGCCAGGAGTCCGGGTCGGACACGGCCCGATTGGTCGGTTCGTTTTGTTAATAATTACGTGTAGAAGAAAAATAAAAATAAATACTAAACGGACTCCTAAAATCAGGCCGCACAAGGTGAACATTTATTTGGGGCCTAAATGCAATTTTGAAAAACGCACATTTTTCCTAAATTCAAATAAAATAACGAAAAACTCCAAAATAAAATCTTATTTGATTTTATTATTAACTCCTCAATATTTCTTTATTTTGGAAAGTCATTTTATTCCCTCTCTCATATTTTTTGTAATAGAAATATTTGATGATAATAAAAATCAAATGATCCTATTCTCAAGATTTGAGAAGACTCAAATATGAAAATAAAGAATTTCCCAACTCTCTCCGTGGGTCCTTGAGTTGCGTAGAAATTTCTAGGATCAAAACCAAAAGCAAATAAAATATGATATGCATTGATGATCTAATGTATAACATTCCAAATTGAAATTTTGGGATGTTACATTTGATCATCTCATCAAAGCGTACATTCCAACTCCGAGATGCTTACTCCAGTCCTTAGAAGGATTGCTGGAGCTTTGCATACTTGTCAGCATCTTTCAGGATTGAAAAAACCTTCTGGTTGTATCACATACAACCTTTCCTCAAGAAAAATGTCGAGGAAACAATGTTTTTTTACATCCTATCTGCAAGATTTCATAAATAATGCAGTAACTGCTAAGATAATTCCAACAAACTCTTAGCATCGCTACGAGTGAGAAAGTCTCATCGCAGTCAACTCCTTGAACTTGTTGGGAAACATCTTAACGACAAGTCAAGCTTTCTTAATGGTGACACTTACCATCATTGTCTGTCTTCCTTTTAAAATCCATCTGCACCCAACAGCCTTACGACCAACAAGTGGTTCTTTCAAAGTCTATGCTTTATTTTGTACATGGATCCTCTCTCGGATTTTATGGCCTCGAGCCATTCCTCGGAATCTGGGCCCACCATCACTTCTCCATAGCTCGTAGGTTCATTGTTGTGTAGCAACATGACTTCCAAGATAGGATTACGTGCCACTCTGAAGTAGTACACATCCTTGTCGACCTATGAGGTTTGGTAGTGACTTGATCCGAAGTTTCATGATCACTATCATAAGCTTCCACTTCAATTGGTGTAGGTGCCACGAGAACAACTTCCTGTGCCCTGCTACACACTAGTTGAAGTGATGGTTCAATAACCTCATCAAGTCTCCACCATCCTCCCACTCAATTCTTTCGAGAGAAACTTTTCCTCGAGAAAGGACCCGTTTCTAGAAACAATCACTTTTGCTTCTGGATCTGAAATAGGAGGTATACCCAATTATTTTTGGGTATTCTATGAAGATGCATTTATCCGCTTTGGGTTCGACCTTATCAGCCTGAAACTTTTTCACATAAGCATTGCAGCCCCAAACTTTTAAGAAACGACAGCTTTGGTTTCTCTAAACCATAGTTCATACGGTGTCGTCTCAACGGAATTGTGTGGTGCCCTATTTAAAGTGAGTGCGGTTGTCTCAATGCCTAACCCATAAACGATAGTGGCAATTCGATAAGAGACATCATGGTATGCACCATATCCAATAGGGTGCAGTTGTGATGTTCGGACACACCATCACACTATGGTGGTCCAGGCGGTATTAGTTGTGAAACAATTTCCACAATGTCTTAATTGTGTGCCAAACTCGTAACTCAGATATTCATCTCTATGATCATATCATAGACATTTTCTCATCTTGTCACGACAATCTTCAACTTCACTTTGAAATTACTTAAACCTTTCAATAATTCAGACTTTGTGTTTCATCAAGTAAATATACTCAGCATCTACTCAAATCATCTGTGAAGTAAGAACATAACGATATCCACTGCATGCCTCAGCACTCATTAGACTGCACACATCAAAATGTATTACTTCCAACAAGTTGCTTTCTTGTTCCATCTTATTGAAAACGAGGCCTTTCAGTCATCTTGCCCATGTGGTATGATTTGCATGTCTCAAGTGATTCAAAATCAAGTGAGTCCAAACGATCCATCTACATGGAGTTTCTTCATGCATATCTACCAATAGACATGGTTCGCATGTCTCAATCTTTTCAAAAACGAGTGAGTCCAAAGATCCATCAACATGGAGCTTCTTCATGCGTTTTATACCAACATGACCCAAATGGCAGTGCCACAAGTACGTGGTACTATCATTACCATCTTATATCTTTTGGAATGAACATGTGTATCACTACAATCGATATTCAATAAACCATTCATTTTAGGTGCAAGACCATTGAAGGTATTATTCAAATAAACAGAGTAACCATTATTCTCCTTAAATGAATAACCGTGTGGCGATAAACATAATCCAATCATGTTTATGCTCAACGCAAACACCAAATAACAATTATTTCGGTTTAACACCAATCCCGATGGTAGAGGGAGCATGCGATGTTTGATCACATCAACCATGGAAACACTTCCAATACCTATCGTCATCTCACCTTCAGCTAGTCTCTGTTTATTCTGTTATAGTTCATCACGAAGCTCCAATAGCTTGGTGGCAGTGACTATGGAGAACCATCACTATCTCATTTGGAAGATTAACTCCCAGTCGATTCAAGCGATTGTAGTACTCAGACAATCTGAGCACATGCTCAACGATTGAGCTTTTCTCCCATAGTTTGCTGGCTTAATAAACTTGTCAGAGGTCTCATACCTCTTGACAGTGGCACTAGTCTAAAATTCCAATTTCAGTCTTTGGAACATCTCATATGTTTTGCGACGTTTCAAAAAACGTCTTTGGTGCCACAATTCTAAACCGTTAGTATTATGCACTGAACTATCATGCAGTCATCAAAACGTGTATGCCAGATGTTTCCCAACATCTACAGACGACGCTCGAGGTTCAACACACTGAGCGGTGCATTAAGGACATAGCCCTTCTGTGCAGCAATGAGGACAATCCTCAGTTCACGGACTCAGTCCGCATAATTGCTACTGTCAACTCTCAACTAAATTTTCTCTAGGAACATATCTAAAACAGTAGAACCAAAGCATGAGCTACGACATAATTTGCAAAGACCTTTTGACTATGTTCATGATAATTAAGTTCATCTAATCAAATTATTCAATAAACTCCCACTTAGATAGACATCCTTCTAGTCATCTAAGTGATACATGATCCGAGTCAACTAGGTTGTGTCCGATCATCACGTGAGACGGACTAGTCATCATCGGTGAACATCTTCATGTTGATCGTATCCACTATACGACTCATGTTCGACCTTTCGGTCTTCCGTATTTCGAGGCCATGTCTGTACATGCTAGGCTCGTCAAGTTAACCTAAGTGTATTGCATGTGTAAATCTGGCTTACACTCGTTGTATGCGAACGTTAGAACCTATTACACCCGATCATCATGTGGTGCTTCGGAACAACGGACCTTAGCAACGGTGCACAGTTAGGGGGAACACTTTCTTGAAATTATTGCGAGGGATCATCTTATTTATGCTACCGTCGTTCTAAGCAAATAAGATGTAAATATGACAAACATCACATGCAAATCATAAAGTGACATGATATGGCCAATATCATCTTGCGCCTTTGATCTCCATCTTCGAGGCGCGGCATGAACACCATCTTCACCGGCATGACACCATGATCTCCATCATCGTGTCTTCATGAAGTTGACTCGCCAACTATTACTTCTACTACTATGGCTAACGGTTAGCAATAAAGTAAAGTAATTACATGGCGTTTTCATTGACATGCAGGTCATAAATAAATTAAGACAACTCATATGGCTCCTGCCGGTTGTCATACTCATTGACATGCAAGTCGTGATTCCTATTAGAAGAACATGATCAATCGCATACATCACATATATCATTCATCACATCCTTTTGGCCATATCACATCACATAGCATACCCTTCAAAAACAAGTTAGACGTCCTCTAATTGTTGTTGCATGTTTTACGTGGCTTCTATGCGTTTCTAGCAAGAACGTTTCTTACCTACGCAAAACCACAACGGTGGTATGCCAATTGCTATTTACCCTTCATAAGGACCCTTTTCATCGAATCTGATCTGACTAAAGTGGGAGAGACAGACACCCGCCAGCCACCTTATGCATCAAGTGCATGTCAGTCGGTGGAACCTGTCTCACGTAAGTGTACGTGTAAGGTTGGTCCGGGCCGCTTCATCCCACAATGCCGCCGAATCAAGATAAGACTAGTAACGGCAAGCAAATTGAACAAATCATCGCCCACAACTACTTTGTCTTCTACTCGTGGATAGAATCTACGCATAGACCTAGCTCATGATGCCACTGTTGGGGATCGTAGCAGAAATTTAAAATTTTCTATGCATCACCAAGATCAATCTATGGAGTCATCTAGCAACGAGAGAGAGGGAGTGCATCTTCATACCCTTGAAGATCACTAAGCGGAAGTGTCGGTGTTAAAACCGGCGGATCTTGGGTAGGGGGTCCCGAACTGTGTGTCTAAGGCGGATGGTAACAGGAGGCAGGGGACACAATGTTTTACCCAGGTTCGGGCCCTCTTGATGGAGGTCAAACCCTATGTCCTGCTTGATTAATATTGATGATATGGGTAGTACAAGATTAGATCTACCATGAGATCGGAGAGGCTAAACCCTAGAAGCTAGCCTATGGTATGCTTGTATGTTGTCCTACGGACTAAAACCCTCCGGTTTATATAGACACCGGAAAGGGCTAGGGTTACACAAGGTCGGTTACAAAGGAGGAGATATACATATCTGTATTGCCTAGCTTGCCTTCCACGCCAAGTAGAGTCCCATCCGGACACGAGACGAAGTCCTCAATCTTGTATCTTCATAGTCTAACAGTCCGGCCAAAGGATATAGTCCGGCTGTCCGGAGACCCCCTAATCCAGGACTCCCTCAGTAGCCCCTGAACCAGGCTTCAACAACAACGAGTCCGGCGCGCAGTGTTGTCCTCGGCATTGCAAGGCGGGTTCCTCCTCCGGATATACCATAGAAGAGTTCAAATAAAAGGATAGTGTCTGACCCTACAAAACAAGTTCCACATATCTCCGCAGAGAGAATAATATTTCCACAAATCTAATCTGCTGACACGTTTTGGCAACATGACATTAAGCCATGGCCCGGTGATTATTCGAACCGTTTTTCTTCAACCAGCTCCACACATAACGCGAGGCGGTTTCTTGACACGTCTTGTCAAAGTACAGATCATGTTCCCCCAATTATGGGATTCTCATCAATACGGTCGTGGGTAACCCAACCGTGCCTAGGACTCCTAGATTTTAGGCAAGTCCCAAACGGCCACTAGGAGGACGCTTGATATTCACCCTCCTTATAAAGGGACAAGGCTTTTACTTTTTTCCCTCCCATGCTCAATCAAATCCTTCCCCCGCCTCGAGTTCTAACACCCAAAGCCCAGGTCAGGTGCTTCGTACCTTCAATCATGTCCGGATCTAGCCTTCAAGGCCGGTGGATGCCCTCCTCCATTACGAAAGAGGATATCAAGAAGTTGAGGGAGGCCAGATACCTAACCGCCATGGTTTCACATCGGCTGCCTGCCCGAGGGCAGGTCGTCCCTACTCCCGAACCCGACGAGAACGTTGTGTTCGTCTCCCACTTCCTCCGAGGTCTAGGCCTCACTCTGGATCCCTTCGTTAGGGGTTTGATGTTCTATTACGGGCTAGATTTCCACGACCTAGCCCCGGACTCCTTTCTCCACATCTCGGCATTTATTGTCATATGTGAGGCCTTCCTCTGCATTACCCCTCACTTCGGCCTGTGGCTCAAGACCTTTGACATGAAGCCGAAGATGGTTGAGGGGCAGCATGTAGCGTGTGGAGGTGCATTAATAAGCAAGATCGCTGGAGCTCCATGGCCAAAGGGTTCCTTTCCAGAGGTGTCCGGATTATGGCAACGGGAGTGGTTTTATATCACAGCTCCCAGAAGTGCCAAGTGGGTGGCTCCCCCTGCTTTCCGCTCGGGCCCTCCACCACAACTGATGTCATGGATTAGCAGAGGGCTGAGCTGGGGTCCAGCCAAGGACGTGCCTATACTGCAGAGCCGCATTCAAGATCTCTTCGAAGGAGATTTCAGTCTGGTTACGGTGGTGCAAGTCATGCTGGTTCGTCGAGTCCAGCCTTGCAAACGTCGGCCCCTCTGCATGTGGGAGTTCAACCCAGAAGGACCACGCACTATTTAGAATTTCCTCAGCCTGACGCACGAGGAGATGTATAAATCATTCTTCGGACCCCAAATAGAGTGTCCAGATACTACCGAGGACGTGGGCCTGAGCAGCAACCGCACCGCCGACCAAGTAAGTAATCCTCTAGCTGAACACACCATCTTTCATTTATCATGACGTCATTCTGAGAAATCGCTCTTTGACTAGGATTGGCTAACAAAGGCGAAGATGATTCGGTGTTCGGCCCCCCTTCCTGAGGGTTTGGACAATCCGGTACTAGAAAAGATGCTCGAGCTAGCACCTTGCCCGGAGCCCTCAAAGGAAGATAAAGGGGGAATAATGAGGGCGAAAGTGGGCCCCCACCGCTACCAATTCCAACCGAGGGAATGAGCGCTTCCGCGAGGGAGGATAACAAAGGGGAAGAATTCTTGCCCCGGGGAAGGAAGAGGACCGCCTCTGAAGATCCGAAAGCCAAGGCTTCCAAACGGGAGAAGAAATCTCCACCAGAGGGTCCAGCCCTGGAGGGTGCTCTTGCCACACAAAGTCCATGCAGAGATCAGCCCTCTAACGAGTTGTAAGTTATCGAAAAAATACTTGATAGTAAAGATATTCTACCTTTCTTCCAAGGAAAATAACCGAAGCATTTATCTTGCAGTTCGGATCTCAGCCCTTCTCAGCAAAGCTCCTCTTCGGGGGATCTTCTTCCAGAGATGATGGAGAGCGAAATGCCTCCCCCGGACACCTCCGCTCAAGAAGCGGGCGACCTTGAAGTGTCGTCTCGGAGGGTCTCCCCGGATCCGGTGAGGCCATAAGATAATCCTATGGTCACCCGAAGTCCCCAGTATCCGGCTCTTGAAGAGAGCAAACAGAAGAGTCTGGCACCGTCTGGTATGCGGTCGGACGTACTGAGGGAGCCGCTGGAGCGAGCGGCCATCTCAGAAGAACACCGTATGTTTATGGGTACGGTGATGGAAAGAATTTCGTCCGTTGAAAGTGGGTTGCATGAAGCCTTTATGAGTCTATTGACGGGCTTTGAGGTACGTGAAATGATATACTTTTTGATAGTACCGCACATTTTTAGGTGTGCCCTGTGTAGATAGTAGCCCCTGAGACTCTGGTTGTCGCCGAGAATGGCGGCAAACAGAGGATTGTAGTCCCAGGCAATAACCATACCGCTTTTATGTGCAGGTGGTGGAAGCTCCGGTGGCTAGCCGGACTAATGAGTTTGCCGAACTAAAGCGGCAACTGGATGCGGCGGATGTCGACATCGAGCTTGGTAACAAGCGGCTTGACGAGGCACAGGGTAAGTGATGTTTTCTGGTGAATGTCACATAGTAAGAGCAGCATGATGCCAGTATCTTTAATATGTGTTGACTGCAGATGGAGCTACCACCGTGGAGACCCTTCGGGCGGAACTTGCCCGAGCCAAGGAACAAGCAAGAATTAGTAATGTGGCCGCTTTAAAGGCGGCCGAAGAGTTAAAAGCCGAAAAGGCTGCACATTGCGAGAGCAAAGGCAAAATGGCCAAGATGGCTGTAAAGTTAAAAGACACTGCTGACCGTTGCCAATTCCTTGAAGAAGAGAACCGAGCGAAGGCGACGGACCTCGAAAAGGCCACGATGGTGGCCAAAGACACCCGCTCTGCCATGAGGGCAAAGAAGGAAGAGCTACGTGAAGCTGGTGAAATTGTGGTGGGATGCCCTTTTTGCTGTGGAGGAAGTTCGGAGATCCGCGGTATGCCCCTCTGGATCGGCTGTGGAGTTCGGCAGACGCATATCTGGATTTGACGGCAAGTGATGTTGATGCGGCCGAATACTTCCAAGATCAAACATATCATGGAGTGAACAAGTTATTCTGGTCGTAGTTTAACGTTCTAGAGCATCCGCTTCCACTAACTGATCAGCTTGCCGAATGGGCCGAACTCAATAGATTGTCCGGACTTGCCATGAGGTCCGTCGTAGATCATCTGTGGCCGGAAAAGCCGAAGCCGAACAGCTATTTCAGCTTAGTGCAGCAGTTCCTTGGTGCGGTGCCGCGCATCAATGTGATGAAGAGGTCGGCGTGCATAGAAGGCTCGCGGATGGCCCTTGCCCGTGTCAAAGCATACTAGGTGGAGATGGATGCTACCACTGTTGCGGCGCAGGGTTCGGCCATAGGCCGAGTGGCTGCCGAGCACTATTTTGAAGAAGTTCTTGAGGGTGCTCGTTTGATAGAGGCCCAGTGCTCGAAGAATATTATGTTTGAGTGACATGTATTCCCATTGTAAAAACAATGTTTTTATTAAATTTATCAAGGCTGTATTTATACTTTTTCCCGAAAGTAATATGATGCCTCTTGTGCGGCCGTTTATGTATACATGTGTATAACCTGAAAGATTGCAGTCGTCGGCTTTAGCCCCCACGCATATAATGCAGGGGTGTTTGCAGAAGACGCGTATTCACACTTAATCCAACGTCTTGGTCCTAATAAGGAGGTGATGGCACAGCGAACTAGGCAACCAGACTATAATGCTTTAACACTTTCACTTAGCCATAGGAGTTTGACAGTGGGGCTACTATATAGCCCCTGGTGGCTCCGCACTCATCCGAATTCGGGGTGCGTACATGCCTGGCCGGGAAACGGCCCTTCTTTAAGGCGGATGAATTCTAACATTCCGATAGGTCATCAAGTGGTTGACCAGTCTCACGCTATATCATGACAATCAGTTTTTGGCTTTCTCTACTGAGGTGCTCGTCCGGATGAACCAGGGCACAATCACAGTAGTTCTCCTAGTGCCGCCTTAGCCGATAGAGCGGAACGTAAGGAAGCAAAACACAGGAGCCGGGCAAACCCAACATTTGACCAAAGACATGATTCGGAGCTGATGCATATAAGGCCAAACTCGTGACGCCGAACACTCCCTAAGGTATTCGGTCTTTATGGTGTAAACTGGGCCTAAACAGTGCCCTTTGTAAGAAGCCCCTGGTGTCCAGGTACGTGCATTATTCTGACGTGTCCACATGCCAAGACGTCAGCATCCTTCTCAATAGTACTGAGAATCCGAGGGATGTGTGTCAACAAGAGACAGTAAGAAAGGTTTACGCAGGGTCTTAATCTAAAAAGAATCCTTAGAACGGGTCCCTGTTGCACGTCTGCGCCTGTGTCTCCGTTGTGCCGTATCCTGGACGGGTGTAGCACGATGGTCATCTGTAAAAGAGAGGAACTTAGATGAAAAGTTGTCGTGCAAAAAGGTAGGTTTAACGAAACCATGTACAATTCAAGATGAGTAAAAATTGCCACTTGTCTGCGTGCGTTGAGCCCCTTGTATTTGTAATAGGGGTGTGGCCATCAAACCTGTATGAAATACATATGGATGCATCGGACTCGTCTAACCGTGTCCGTAGTCTTGACGACCTATCGAGTGCTTTAGTTGGTGAGGCCGTTTTAGTGTGCGGCTGCCAAGGCAGCCGCACTCTCTTCGGCGCGTTGGGATCGCTCAATATTTCCATTTACTGTAATGATGCCACGTGGACCAGGCATCTTAAGCGTGAGGGAAGCGTAATGCGGTACTGCATTAAAGCGAGCGAAAGCTTGGCGTCCAAGTAGTGCTTGATAGCCACTTTGGAACGGAGCAATGTGGAAGGTTAAATTTTCGCTACGGAAGTTATCGAGGAAGCCGAATATAACCTCTAGTAGCAGGGAGCCCGTGCGATGAGCCCCTGGGCCTGGCGTTACTCCTTTAAAGGTAGTATTCCTGTGGCAAATTTTCGTTGGGTCTATCCCCATTTTGCGGATTGTGTCCTGATATATCAGGTTTAGACTGCTGCCACCGTCCATCAGGACTCGTGTGAAGTGGTATCCGTCAATTATTGGATCTAATACCAAGGCAGCCCATCCTGCACGCTGGATACTTGTTGAGTAATCCCGACGGTCGAAAGTGATCGGTTGAGATGACCAGTGGCAGGACTCCGCGGTGATAGGCCCTTGGGCATATTTCTCTGGGAGTGTCGCTTTGTTTCTCCCCTTGATCACATGTGACACGTTTACTGTTTTGACTTCAGGTGGAAATTTCTTTTGTTCCCCAGTGTCTTGCTTGAGAGGCTCATCCTCGTCTTTGCTTGGTGTATCCTCCCCCTTGTGTACGGCGTTGAGCTTGCCGGACTGCTTGAAGACCCAACGTTCTCTATGGGTATGATTTGCAGGTTTATCGGGGGTGCTATGGATCTGACATATTTGGTCCAGAATTTTGTTTAGGCTGGACAGTTCATCTCTGGCGCCTTTAGAGGGCGTCTTTTGCTGACCTGGATGAGAGCTTCTGAATCCGACGTTTACCGTCGTGCTCTTCGGGCTGTCTTCTTTATTCCGGCGCTTGTTATTTTTGTTGTGTCGTGATTTCCCGTTTCCATCTCTAACTTCGGATGTACTTGGGTCGCTGGTGCTGCATCGGGCTAGCCAGCTGTCCTCGCCCACGCAAAAGTGGGTCATGAGGATTGTTAATGCTGCCATTGTTCTCGGCTTTTCTTGGCCGAGGTGTCTGGCAAGCCATTCGTCTCGGACGCTATGTTTAAAAGCTGCCAAGGCTTCGGCGTCCGGACAGTCAACTATTTGGTTCTTTTTAGTAAGAAACATGTTCCAAAGCTTTCGGGCTGACTCTCCGGGCTGTTGAGTTATATGACTTAAATCGTCCGCATCCGGAGGTCGGACATAAGTCCCTTGAAAATTTGCCCGAAAAGCGTCTTCGAGCTCTTCCCAGCTTCCAATGGAGCTTTCGGGGAGGCTTTTAAGCCAGTGCCGAGCTGGCCCTTTGAGTTTGAGGGGTAAATACTTAATGGCGTGGAGATCATCTCCTCGAGCCATATGGATATGGAGGATATAGTCCTCAATCCAGACCCTAGGGTTTGTTGTTCCGCCGTATGCCTCTATGTTTACGGGTTTGAATCCCTCTGGAAATTCATGGTCCAGCACCTCGTCGGTGAAACATAGGGGGTGTGCGGCACCCCTGTATCTGGGTGTACTGCGTTGTTCGGATGTTTGTTGTGTTGCATCGTATGCTGGAGCGCGCTTGCGTGGTCCATAGATGGATATGGTTGCGCCGTCCTTTTGATGCGAGCCCTCGCGTGGATCGCGTATTGGCTCATGTGCGGCGTTGTTTGCCGCTCTATGTTGGCCGTGAGGTCGTCTATCCGGCCAGATGGCCGTTTTAATTTTTGGTTGTGGGGGATCTAAGGCCTCCTCATCGAATTCAGGTAGCAACTTCCGCTTCGGGTAGCTCTTGGTGGGGCGATTACCGCCGTACTTCGCTATTGTGTTGAGTGCTTTACCCCATCTGATTCTGAGTGTGTCTTGCGCAACCTTGAGCCTTTGCTTCTGCTTTTTTAGACTCCTCGCGGTGGCAACAAGCCTTTGACGGGTATTCTGTTGCTCCAGGTGTCTGTCCGGTGTGATGTCATCTGGACTATTATCTTTGACAGAGTTGGGTTGTTCGGTTTGATTCTCCGTGTTGCTGTGGTCCGGCGATGGTTCACCCTGCTCTAACGTTGGGTCTATATGATTGTTGTTTCTGCCGAGGCGGGATTTGGAGCGGCGCTTACGCCGTCGCTTTGACTGCTTCTCGAGGGGACAACCCTTCGTTTCGTCCTTCCGTTCCTCATCGTCGTTTTCTTTTGGTGTGTCCACCATGTATATGTCATGTGATGAAGTGGGCGTCCAGTGCCCTGTGGGCAGTGGTTCCTGTTCGTCTCCTGCATCATCGTCCATCCGTCGATGTCTTCGGAGTCGAAGTCGAGCATGTCAGTTAAGTCATCGACAGTGGCTACTAAGTGGGTGGTGGGTGGGCGGCGAATTTCTTCGTCATCCGCATCCCAATCCTGCCGGACATAGTTCGGCCAGGACTCTCCTGACAAGGAGAGAGACTTTAATGAATTCAGTATGTCACGAAGGGTGAGTGCTGAAAGATATCCGCGGAGGTGAACTCCATGATTGGCGCCCAGTCGGATTTGATAGGCACGGGCGCCGGCGGTTCGGAGTCCGTGGCCGGGGAAGGATCCGGTAGTTTGGCAACACAGCTCTCGTGAAGGGTAAGGTCGATGTTCAGCTCGATCGCCGCTGAGGATACGGCCTCCGTGACAGGGTCTATCCACCCGTCCATGGATGGCGCAACTGCCTCCAAATTGCGGCTCGAAGCGGCTGCCGGTGCGATCTCCTAAATATGGTCCGATGATAGAGCTAGATCGTACTCATCGTGACCGCATGGCGCACAAGGCAGGGGCTCGAATCCGTCGACGATCAAGTCTCCGTGGATATCGGCCCTGTAATTTAAGCTTCCAATCCTGACCTGATGGCCAGGGGCGTAGCTTTCGATCTGCTCCGGATGGCCAGGCGAGTTGGCCCGCAGTGCGAAGCCGCCAAACACAAAGATCTGTCCGGGGAGAAAAGTCTCACCTTGGACTACATCGCTATCGATGATAGAAGGAGCCATCAAGCCTAACGGCGACGACACAGAGGAACTCTCAATGAAAGCACCAATGTTGGTGTCAAAACCGGCGAATCTCGGGTAGGGGGTCCCGAACTGTGCGTCTAAGGCGGATGGTAACAGGAGGCAGGGGACACGATGTTTTGCCCAGGTTCGGGCCCTCTTGATGGAGGTAAAACCCTACGTCCTGCTTGATTAATATTGATGATATGTGTAGTACAAGAGTAGGTCTACCACAAGATCGGAGAGGCTAAACCCTAGAAGCTAGCCTATGGTATGATTGTATGTTGTCCTACAGACTAAAACCCTCCGGTTTATATAGACACCGGAAAGGGCTAGGGTTACACAAGGTCGGTTACAAAGGAGGAGATATACATATCTGTATTGCCTAGCTTGCCTTCCACGCCAAGTAGAGTCCCATCCGGACACGAGACGAAGTCCTCAATCTTGTATCTTCATAGTCTAACAGTCCGGCCAAAGGATATAGTCCGGCTGTCCGGAGACCCCCTAATCCAGGACTCCCTCAAGACGCGTTCAAGAGAACGGGGTTGATGGAGTTGTACTCGTCATGATCCAAATCACCGATGATCCTAGCGCCGAACGGATGGCACCTCCGTGTTCAACACACGTACGGAGCAGAGACGTCTCCTCCTTCTTGATCCATCAAGGGGGAGGAGAAGTTGATGGAGATCCAGCAGCACGACGGCGTGGTGGTGGAAGTAGCGGGATCCCGGCAGGGCTTCGCCAAGCGCAAGCGGGGAGGAAGAGGTGTCACGGGAGGCAGGGAGGTGCCAGGGCTTAGGGTGCTGCTGCCCTCCCTCCCCTCCACTATATATAGGGGCCCTGGGGGGCGCCGGCCCCTAGAGATCCCATCTAATGGGAGGGGCGGCGGCCTAGGGGGTGGCTTGGCCCCCAAGCCAGGTGAAGGCGCCCCCACGCCTTTAGGGTTTCCAACCCTAGGCGCAAGGGAGGCCCAAGGGGGCGCACCAGCCCAACAGGGGCTGGTTCCCACGTCACTTCAGCCCATGGTGCCCTCCGGGATAGGTGGCCCCACCCCGTGGACCCTCGGGACCCTTCTGGTGGTCCCGGTACAATACCGGTGACCCCGAAACTCTCCCGGTGGCCGAAACTGGACTTCCTATATATCTATATCTTTACCTCCGGACCATTCCGGAACTCCTCGTGCCGTCCGGGATCTCATCCGGGACTCCGAAAAGCTTTCGGTTAACCGCATACTAATATCTCTACAACTCTAGCATCACAGAACCTTAAGTGTGTAGACCCTACGGGTTCGGGAGACACGTAGACATGACAGAGACAACTCTCCGGCCAATAACCAACAGCGGGATCTGGATACCCATGTTGGCTCCCACATGCTCCACGATGATCTCATGGATGAACCACGATGTCTAGGATTCAATCAATCCCGTATACAATTCCCTTTGTCTACCGGTATAGTACTTGCCCGAGATTCGATCGCCGGTATCCCGATACCTTGTTCAATCTCGTTACCGGCAAGTCTCTTTACTCGTTCCGTAACACATTATCCCGTGATCAACTCCTTGGTCACATTGTGCACATTATGATGATGTCCTACCGAGTGGGCCCAGAGATACCTCTCCGTTTACACGGAGCGACAAATCCCACTCTCGATTCGTGCCAACCCAACAGACACTTTCGAACATACATGTAGTGCAGCTTTATAGCCACCCAGTTACGTTGTGGCGTTTGGTACACCCAAAGCATTCCTACGGTATCCGGGAGTTGCACAATCTCATGGTCTAAGGAAATGATACTTGACATTAGAAAAGCTTTAGCATACGAACTACACGATCTTGTGCTAGGCTTAGGATTGGGTCTTGTCCATCACATCATTCTCCTAATGATGTGAACCCGTTATCAATGACATCCAATGTCCATGGTCAGGAAACCATGACCATCTATTGATCAACGAGCTAGTCAACTAGAGGCTTACTAGGGACATGTTGTGGTCTATGTATTCACACATGTATTACGGTTTCCGGTTAATACAATTATAGCATGAACAATAGACAATTATCATGAACAAGGAAATACAATAATAACCATTTTATTATTGCCTCTAGGGCATATTTCCAACATGATCATATCTACTATATGATTCATGCTCGACCTTTCGGTCTCAGTGTTCCGAGGCCATATCTGCATATGCTAGGCTCGTCAAGTTTAACCTGAGTATTCTACGTGTGCAAAACTGGCTTGCACCCGTTGTAGATGGACGTAGAGCTTATCACACCCGATCATCACATGGTGTCTGGGCACGACAAACTTTGGCAACGGTGCATACTCAGGGAGAACACTTTTATCTTGATATTCAGTGAGAGATCATCTTATAATGCTATCGTCAATCAAAGCAATATAAGATACATAAAAGATAAACATCACATGCAATCAATATAAGTGATATGATATGGTCATCATCATCTTGTGCTTGTGATCTCCATATCCGAAGCACCGTCATGATCACCATCATCACTGGCGCGACACCTTGATCTCCATCGTAGCATCGTTGTTGTCTCGCCAATCTCATCGCTACCACTTAGTGATAAAGTAAAGCATTACACGGCGATTGCATTGCATACAATAAAGCGACAACCATATGGCTCCTACTAGTTGCCGATAACTCGGTTACAAATCATGATCATCTCATACAATAAAATTTAGCATCATGTCTTGACCATATCACATCACAACATGCCCTGCAAAAACAAGTTAGACGTCCTCTACTTTGTTGTTGCAAGTTTTAGGTGGCTGCTACTGGGCTTAGCAAGAACCGTTCTGACCTACGCATCAAAACCACAACGATAGTTCGTCAAGTTGGTGTTGTTTTAACCTTTGCAAGGACCGTGTGTAGCCACACTCGGTTCAACTAAAGTTGGAGAAACTGACACCCGCCAGCCACCTGTGTGCAAAGCATGTCGGTAGAACCAGTCTCGCGTAAGAGTACGCGTAATGTCGGTCCGGGCCGCTTCATCCAACAATACCACCGAACCAAAGTATGGCATGCTGGTAAACAGTAAGACTTATATCGCCCACAACTCACTTGTGTTCTACTCATGCATATGACATCTACGCATAAAACCTGGCTCGGATGCCACTGTTGGGGAATATAGTAATTTCAAAAAATTCCTACGCACACGCAGGATCATGGTGATGCATAGCAACGAGAGGGGAGAGTGTTGTCTACATACCCTTGTAGACCATTCGCAGAAGCGTTATATCAATGCATTTGATGTAGTCGTACGTCTTCACAATCCGACCGATCCAAATACCGAAAGCACGGGACCTTCGAGTTCTGCACACGTTCGGCTCGGTGACGTCCTCGCCTTCTCGATCCAGCAAGAGGGGCCAAGTAGTAGATGAGTTCCAGCAGCACGACGGCGTGGTGACGGTGTTGGTGAAGAACAATCTCCGTAGGGCTTCGCATAAGCACTACGAAAACTATGACGGAGGATAAACTAGAGGGGACGGGGTTGCCGGCACACGGCTTGGTATTTCTTGATGTGTCTTAGGTGCTAGCCCTACCCCTCTATTTATATGTTGAGCCTTGGGGTCAAAACTTGGAGTAAAAGCCTCCACAAAGTCGATTTCACCCGAAAGGCGAGAGTCCTTCTCGGACTCCAGTGCCAGACGCCAGGGTTCCCGGCGTCTAGACCCAGACGCCAGGGACCCTGGCGTCTGGCCCCTAGACTCCGCAAAACTTCCTTTTGCGCTTTCTAAAAACCTTGTGGGCTTTCCCTTTGGCCCAAATAATCGTTCTCGTACCCAAACATTTCGGGAAACATCCAGAACCCCTTCCGGTGAATTCCGGAACTCTTCCGGAGTCCAAACACTATTATCCCATATATCAATCTTTATCTCCGGACCATTCTCGAGTTCCTCGTCATGTTCATGATCTTATCCGGAACCGCGAACAACATTCGGTCACCAACATACATAACTCATAGTACTATATCGTCAACGAGTGTTAAGCGTGCGAACCCTACGGGTTCGAGAACTATGTAGACATGACCGAGACACCTCTCTGGTCAATAACCAATAGCGGGACCTGGATGCCCATATTGGCTCCTACATATTCTACGAAGATATTTATCGATCAGACCGCATAACAACATACGTTGTTCCCTTTGTCATCGGTATGTTACTTGCCCGAGATTCGATCGTCGGTATCTCAATACCTAGTTCAATCTCGTTACCGGAAAGTCTCTTTACTCGTTCCGTAATACATCATCCCGCAACTAACTCATTAGTTGCAATGCTTGCAAGGCTTATAGTGATGTGCATTACCGAGTGGGCCCAGAGATACCTCTCCGACAATCGGAGTGACAAATCCTAATCTCGAAATACGCCAACCCAACAAGTACCTTCGGAGACACCTGTAGAGCACCTTTATAATCACCCAGTTATGTTGTGACGTTTGGTGGCACACAAAGTGTTCCTCCGATAAACAGGAGTTGCATAATCTCATAGTCATAGGAACATGTATAAGTCATGAAGAAAGCAATAGCAACAAACTAAACGATCAAGTGCTAAGCTAACGGAATGGGTCATGTCAATCACATCATTCTCCTAATGATGTGATCCCGTTAATCAAATGACAAGTCATGTCAATGGCTAGGAAACATAACCATCTTTGATCAACGAGCTAGTCAAGTAGAGGCATACTAGTGACACTCTGTTTGTCTATGTATTCACACAAGTATTATGTTTCCGGTTAATACAATTCTAGCATGAATAATAAACATTTATCATGATATAAGGAAATAAATAATAACTTTATTATTGCCTCCAGGGCATATTTCCTTCATCAATCCCTTCACGGCCACTTGCAAAAGTGAGCTGATAGAGATAATAAGATAAATATTTTTGGTATTTTTGTTGTATAGATTGGAAAATAAGTATTGCAAAATAAACAGTAAAATATAATTGTAGATTGGAAACTTATATGATATGAAGTAGACCCGGGGGCCATAGGTTTCACTCATGATAGCATATATTAAGGTGGGTGAACAAATTACTGTCGAGCAATTGATAGAAAAGCGCATAGTTATGAGAATATCTAGGCATGATCATGAACACTGGCATCACGTCCGTGTCAAGTAGACCAAAACGATTCTGCATCTACTACTATTACTCCACACATCGACCGCTATCCAGCATGCATCTAGAGTATTAAGTTCATAAGAACAGAGTAACACATTAGGCAAGATCACATGATGTAGAGGGATAAAATCAAGCAATATGATATAAACCCCATCTTTTTATCCTTGATGGCAACAATACAATACGTGCCTTGTTGCCCCTACTGTCACTGGGAAAGGACACCGCAAGATTCAACCCAAAGTTAAGCACTTCTCCCATTGCAAGAAAGATCAATCTAGTAGGCCAAACCAAACTGATTATTCAAAGAGACTTGCAAAGATATCAAATCATGCATATTAGAATTAAGAGAAGAATCAAATATTGTTCATAGATAATCTTGATCATAAACCCACAATTCATCGGATCTCGACAAACGCACCGCAAAAGAATTACATCGAATAGATCTCCAAGAACATCGAGGAGAACTTTGTATTGAGATCCAAAGAGAGAGAAGAAGCCATCTAGCTAATAACTATGTACCCGAAGGTCTGTGGTAAACTGCTCACACATCATCGGATCCCCCTTCGGCAGATCGTTGGAAAAGGCCCCAAGATGGGATCTCACGGGTATAGAAGGTTGTGGCGGTGGCAAAAGTGTTTCGTGGCTCCCCTAGATGTTTTCAGGGTATAAGAGTATATATTGGCAAAAGAAGTAGGTCGGTGGAGCTATGAGGGGCCCATGAGGGTGGGGGCGTGCCTACCCCCCTGGGCGTGCCTTCTTGCCTCGTGGCCACCTCGTTGCTCCCTTGACCTCCACTCCAAGTCTACTGGACTGCGTTTGTTCCAAAAAAAGATCCTCGCGAAGGTTTCATTCCGTTTGGATTCCGTTTTATATTCCTTTTTTTGCGAAACACTGAAATAGGAAAAAAACATCAACTCGCACTGGGCCTCCGATTAATAGGTTAGTCCCAAAAATAATATAAAAGTGCATATTAAAGCCCATTAAACATCCAAAACAGATAATATAATAACATGGAACAATCAAAAATTATAGATACATTGGAGACGTATCAGCAGGCTGGTGAAGGCTTCGTCCAGCCCGCTCTTTGCGGACTGAGCCTTCTCAACCACCACACCCATCAGGGTGCGGTGCTCCTCCACAATGGCGGCACGTTGTAGTGCCTCCACCAAAGTATTCGGCGCCTCTAGATTGGTGGAGGTCACCATCAGAGCCGACGCCCCCCTCCTTCGATGGGGGTTTCTCGCTCGATTCTCGAGCCACATGGGTCTTCAAGATAGTGTTCGGCTGGGGGCCGGACTGGTCAGGGCCCCTGCAGTCGGTCTCCAGGGGGGTTGCACCCCCATGTTCTCGACAACCTCGCTCACCCCTCTGCGGCCTAGAGAGGTCCTTCGGGACAACACCTCGGTGTCATCCGCGGCGATAGGCGGAGAGGCTCGCGGAGGCGGCTCGCTCTCTGCCATCTTAGGTGGCAGAGAACTTCCCTCAGATAATGAAGGGTTGGGGAGGTCGCGGGCAGGGCTGAAATACACACAATATAACATGTTATATTAAAAGCATAGAAGGCCGAATACTTGTAATGAATCCTTTGGTACTTATTAGGATTCAGCTAGGTGCTTCGCCCTGGGGCGCCTCTTGGGGATGTGTTCGGGATCCGAATCTGAACCATCCGAGAGGGTTACTTCCCCCTCTTGGACACCCCCTCCTCCGGGTCTGTGGAGGCAGCCCTTTTCTTGTTACTCCCCTTGAGGGGAGAGTTACTTTCCGCCTCCTCCTCATCATCATCTTCATCTCCCTCGTGGGAGGAGGGTACTTCGGTCTCCCTGGACACCGTGTCCGAAGTACCCTTGCAGCGGGGGCCGCCCTTGGTCTCCTTGCCCTTCTTCTTGGCCTTCTTTTTTGGTGCCTGATAGGGCACCGGGACCAGCATCTTCGTTAGCTGGGGAATGGCCGAATCTTCAGGCAGCAGAGCCAGACACTTGATCCGCTCTGCTTTCGCTATCCAGCCCTGTCAGAGGGACGGAGAACTCATTAGGCCTAAGGATTTATGGAACAAGGGTATGTTTGGGGACTAATACACTTATCGGAGTGGCCGGATTCTCGTTGTCAAGACCAATGTCGTCGGTTTTGTTCGACCACGTCTTCTGGTCCTTGAAGAGCAGCTTCCATATCTCTTCGTGCGTTTTGCCGAAGAAGCGTTGCAGGGTCCGGGGACCTTCCGGATTGAACTCCCACATATGGAGAGACCAGAGTTGGGAGGGGAGGATCCGGTGGAAGAGCATCACCTGAATCACGTCAGTGAGACTGGTGTTCTTGCTTATCATGTTTTTGATATGCTTTTGCAGCATCAGCACTTCCGCGGTCGACCCCCAATCCAAACCCTTGTTGGTCCATGACGCGAGCTGAAGGAAATATGCCCTAGAGGCAATGATAAAGTTGTTATTTATATTTCCTTATATCATGATAAATGTTTATTATTCATGCTAGAATAGTATTAACCGGAAACTTAGTACATGTGTGAATACATAAACAAACAAAGTGTCACTAGTTTGCATATACTTGACTAGCTCGTTGAATCGATGATGGTTATGTTTCCTAACCATAGACATGAGTTGTCATTTGATTAATGGGATCAAATCATTAGAGAATGATGTGATTGACTTGACCCATCCGTTAGCTTAGCACGATGATCGTTTAGTTTGTTGCTATTGCTTTCTCCATAACTATACAGGTTCTTATGACTATGAGATCATGCAACTCCCAGATACCGGAGGAACACTTTGTGTGCTACCAAACGTCACAACGTAACTGGGTGATTATAAAGGTGCTCTACAGGTGTCTCTGATGGTGTTTGTTGAGTTGGCATCGACCAAGATTAGGATTTGTCACTCCGATTGTCGGAGAGGTATCTCTGGGCCCTCTCGGTAATGTACATCACAATAAGCCTTGCAAGCAATGTAGCTAATAAGCTAGTTACGGGATGTAGCATTATGGAATGAGTAAAGAGACTTTCCGGTAACGAGATTGAACTAGGTATTGAGATACTGACGATCGAATCTCGGGCAAGTAACATACCGATGACAAAGGGAACAACGTATACCGTTATGCGGTTTGACCGATAAAGATCTTCGTAGAATATGTATGAGCCAATATGAGCATCCAGGTTCCTCTATTGGTTATTGACCGGAGACATGTCTCGGCCATGTCTACATAGTTCTCGAACCCGTAGGGTCCGCACGCTTAACGTTCGGTGACGATCGGTATTACAAGTTTATGTGTTTTGATGTACCGAAGGTAGTTCGGAGTCCCGGATTTGATCACGAACATGACGAGGAGTCTCGAAATGGTCGAGACATAAATATCAATATATTGGAAGCCTATGTTTGGACATCGGAATGGTTCCGAGTGGTTTGGGCATTTTTCTGGAGTACCGGGAGGTTACTGAAACCCCCTGGGAGTATATTGGCCTTATTGGGCCTTAGTGGAATAGAGGAGAGGGAAGGGAAAAGAGGGAGGCGCGTGATACGTCTCCATCGTATCTACTTTTCCAAACACTTTTGCCCTTGTTTTGGACTCTAACTTGCATGATTTGAATGGAACTAACCCAGACTGACCCTGTTTTCAGCAGAATTACCATGATGTTATTTATGTGCACAAACAAAAGTTCTCGGAATGACCTAAAACTTCACGGAGCAACTTTTTGGAAAATATAAAAAATACCTACAAAAGATGAAGGCCAAGGGGCCCACCACCTGTCCACGAGGGTGGGGGCGCGCCTGCCCCCCTAGGGCGCGCCCCCTACCTCGTGGGCCCCCTGGAGCTCCTCCGACTCTAACTCCAACTCTATATATCTTGTTTCGAGGAGAAAAAAATAAGAGAGAAGGATTCATCGCGTTTTACGATACGGAGCCGCCGCCAGGCCCTAAAACCTCTCCGGAGCCATCACGTTCGGGGCTCCGGAGAGGGGAATCCGTCGCCATCATCATCATCAACCATCCTCCATCACCAATTTCATGATGCTCACCGCCGTGCGTGAGTAATTCCATCGTAGGCTTGCTGGACGGTGATGGGTTGGATGGGATCTATCATGTAATCAAGTTAGTTTTGTTAGGGTTTGATCCCTAGTATCCACTATGTTCTGAGATTGATGTTGCTATGACTTTGCTGTGCTTAATGTATGTCACTAGGGCCCGAGTGCCATGATTTCAGATCTGAACCTATTATGTATTCATCAATATATGTGAGTTCTTGATCCTATCTTGCAAGTCTATAGTCACCTACTATGTGTTATGATCCGTTAACCCCGAAGTGACAATAATCAGGATACTTACCGGTGATGACTGTAGTTTGAGGAGTTCATATATTCACTATGTGTTAATGCTTTGTTCCGGTACTCTATTAAAAGGAGGCCTTAATATCCCTTAGTTTCCATAAGGACCCCGCTGCCACGGGAGGGTAGGACAAAAGATGTCATGCAAGTTCTTTTCCATAAGCACATATGACTATATTCGGAATACATGCCTACATTACATCAATGAATTGGAGCTAGTTTTGTGTCACCCTAGGTTATGATTGTTACATGATGAACTGCATCCAGCATAATTCTCCATCACTGATCCATTGCCTACGAGCTTTCCATATATTGTTCTTCGCTTATTTACTTTTCCATTGCTATTGCTATCATCACTACAAAATACCAAAAACATTACTTTTGCTACCGTTATCACAACTATCATATTACTTGCTACTAAACACTTTGCTGCATATACTAAGTTTCCAGGTGTGGTTGAATTGACAACTCAGCTGCTAATACTTGAGAGTATTCTTTGGCTCCCCTTGTGTTGAATCAATAAATTTGGGTTGAATACTCTACCCTCGGAAACGGTTGCGATCCCCTATACTTGTGGGTTATCAGCGCGCCCCCAAGCCCAATCTAAATTGGGAGGGGGGCGGCCCCCCTTTCCTTCCTCCCTCTCTCCTCCTTCCTTCCTCTCCTACTCCTACTTGGAAGGGGGGAATCCTACTCCTGGAGGGAGTAGGACTCCCCTAGGGCGCGCCATAGAGAGGGCTGGCCTTCCCCCTCCTCCACTCCTTTATATACGGGGGAGGGGGACCCCATAGACACACAAGTTGATCATTGATCTTTTAGCCGTGTGCGGTGCCCCCCTCCACCATAATCCACCTCGGTTATATCGTAGCGGTGCTTAGGCGAAGCCCTGTTCCAGTAGCAACAACATCACCGTCATCACGTCGTCGTGCTGACGAAACTCTCCCTTGAAGCTCTATTGGACCGTGAGTTCACGGGACGTCACCGAGCCGAACGTGTGTAGATCGCGGAGGTGCCATACCTTGGGTGCTAGATCGGTCGATCGTGAAGACGTACGACTACATCAACCGCGTTGTCATAACGCTTGCGCTTACGGTCTACGAGGGTACGTAGACGATACTCTCCCCTCTCGTTGCTATGCATCAAAATGATCTTGCGTGTACGTAGGATTTTTTTTGAAATTACAGCATTCCCCAACAGTGGTATCAGAGCCAGGTTTATGCACGAGTAGAACACAAAGGAGTTGTGGGCGTGGGTATATACATATTGCTTGCCATCACTAGTTGATTCTTGATTCAGTGGCATTGTTGGATGAAGCGCCCAGACCGACATTACGCGTACGCTTACATGAGACTGGTTCTACCGACATGCTTCGCACACAGGTGGCTAGTGGGTGTCTGTTTCTCCAGCTTTAGTTGAATCGGATTCAATAAAAAGGGTTCTTTCTGAAGATCAAAAAGCAATCACTATATCGCGTAGTGTTTTTTAATGCATAGGTAAGAGCGGTTCTTGCTCCCGTAGCAGCCACGTAAAACTTGCAAAAACAAAGTAGAGGACGTCTAACTTGTTTTTGCAGGGCATGTTGTGATGTGATATGGTCAAGACATGATGCTAAATTTTATTTTATGAGATGATCATGTTTTGTAACACAGTTATCGGCAACTGGCAGGAGCCATTTGGTTGTCGCTTTATTGTATGAAATGCAATCGCCATGTAATTGCTTTACTTTATCACTAAGTGGTAGTGATAGTCGTAGAGGCAATAGTTGGCGAGACGACAATGATGCTTCGATGGAGATCAAGGTGTCAAGCCGGTGACGATGGTGATCATGACGGTGCTTTGGAGATGGATATCAAAGGCACAAGATGATGATGGCCATATCATATCACTTATATTGATTGCATGTGATGTTTATCCTTTATGCATCTTATTTTGCTTAGTTCAGCGATAGCATTATAAGATGATCTCTCACTAAATTTCAAGGTATAAGTGTTCTCCCTGAGTATGCACTGTTGCTGAAGTTCGTCGTGCTGAGACACCATGTGATGATCGGGTGTGATAAGCTCTACATTCACATACAACGGGTGCAAGCCAGTTTTGCACACGCAGAATACTCGGGTTAAACTTGACAAGCCTAGCATATGCAGATATGGCCTCGGAACACTGGAGACCGAAAGGTCGATCGTGAATCATATAGTACTTATGATCAACATAGTGATGTTCACCATTGAAAACTACTCCATCTCACGTGATGATCGGACATGGTTTAGTTGATATGGATCATGTGATCACTTAGATGATTAGAGAGATGTCTATCTAAGTGGGAGTTCTTAAGTAATTTGATTAATTGAACTTTAATTTATCATGAACTTAGTACCTGGTAGTATTTTGCATGTCTATGTTGCTGTAGATAGATGGCCCATGCTGTTGTTCTGTTGAATTTTAATGCGTTCCTAGAGAAAGCTAAGTTGAAAGATAATGGTAGCAATTACACGGACTGGGTCCGTAACTTGAGGATTATCCTCATTGCTGCACAGAAGAATTATGTCCTGGAAGCACCGCTAGGTGACAAACCTGATGCAGGAGCAATGCCAGCTGTTATGAACATCTGGCAGAGCAAAGCTGATGACTACTCAATAGTTCAGTGTGCCATGCTTTACGCCTTAGAACCGGGACTTCAACGACGTTTTGAACATCATGGAGCATATGAGATGTTCCAGGAGTTGAAGTTAATATTTCAAGCAAATGCCTGAATTGAGAGATATGAACTCTCCAGTAAGTTCTACAACTGCAAGATGGAGGAGAATAGTTTTGTCAGTGAACATATACTCAGAATGTCTGGGTACCACAACCACTTGACTCAACTGGGAGTTAATCTTCCTGATGATAGTGTCATTGACAGATTTCTTCAATCACTGCCACCAAGCTACAAGAGCTTCATGATGAACTATAATATGCAAGGGGATGGATAAGACGATTCCCGAGCTCTTTGCAATGCTAAAGGCTGCGGAGGTAGAAATCAAGAAGGAACATCAAGTGTTGATGATCAACAAGATCACCAGTTTCAAGAAAAAGGGTAAAGGGAAGCAGGGGAACTTCAAGAAGAACAGCAAGCCAGTTGCAGCTCAAGTGAAGAAACTCAAGTCTGGACCTAAGCCTAAGACTTAGTGTTTCTACTGCAAAGGAACTGGTCACTGGAAGCGGAACTGCCCCAAGTATTTGGCGGAGAGAAAGGATGGCAAAGTGAAAGGTATATTTGATATACATGTTATTGATGTGTACCTTACTAATGCTCGCAATAGTGCCTGGGTATTTGATACTGGTTCAGTTGCTAACATTTGCAACTTGAAACAGGGGCTACGGATTAAGCAAAGATTGGCTAAGGACGAGGTGACAATGCACGTGGGAAATGGTTCCAAAGTCGATGTGATCACCGTCATCACGCTACCTCTACATCTACCTTCAGGATAGTATTAGACCTAAATAATTGTTATTTGGTGCCAGCGTTGAGCATGAACATTATATCTGGATCCTGTTTGATGCGAGACAGTTATTCATTTAAATCAGAGAATAATGGTTGTTCTATTTATATGAGTAATATCTTTTATGGTCATGAACCCCTGATGAGTGGTCTATTTTTAATAAATCTTGATAGTAGTGATACACATGTTCATAGTATTGAAGCCAAAAGATGCAGAGTTGATAATGATAGTGCAACTTATTTGTGGCACTGCCATTTAGGTCATATTGGTGTAAAGCGCATGAAGAAACTCCATTCTGATGGTCTTCTGGAATCACTAGATTATGAATCACTTGGTACTTGCGAACCATGCCTCACGGGCAAGATGACTAAAACTCCGTTGTCCGAAACGATGGTGCGAGCAACAGAGTTATTGGAAATCATACATACTGATGTATGTGGTCCAATCAACATTGAAGCTCATGACGTATATCGTTATTTTCTCACTTTCACAGATGATTTGAGCAGATATGGGTATATCTACTTAATGAAACATAAGTCTAAAACATTTGAAAAGTTCAAAGAATTTCAGAATGAAGTGGAAAATCATCATAACAAGAAAATCAAGTTTCTACAATCTGATCGTGGAGGCGAATATTTGAGTTATGAGTTTGGACTTCATTTGGAACAATGCGGAATAGTTTCGCAACTCACGCCACCTCGAACACCACAGCATAATGGTGTGTCCGAACATCGTAATTGTACTTTACTAGATATGGTGCGATCTATGATGCCTCTCACTAATTTACCGCTATCGTTTTGGGGTTACGCTTTAGAGACAGCTGCATTCACGTTAAATAGGGAACCATCTGAATCCATTGAGACGACACCTTATAAACTATGGTTTGGGAAGAAACCCAAGTTGACGTTTCTTAAAGTGTAGCGACCCGACCTTAGATGGTCAAGTCTCTGTGCATACGTGTCATCCCTGGATTGGTAATGTTGACACACATAGTACTCAAAAGATTTATAACAGAGTAGCAATCACACACTTATTGCATCGATAGTCTCAAAAGAGAACTTAGTACAATAAAATGGCTTAAGGCCATCTAAATAAGATAATAGCGGAAGGCTTGGAAGATAAAGTGAGTCCATCAACTCCAACCGCACAGCTAAGTGCATGACAAACGACCTAGCACACCTTACTCTTCGTTTGAAAAGTCTGCAACATGATATGTTGTAGCCCGAAAACGGGCCAGCACATGGAATATGCTGGCAATATAACATAGTAGAGCAATGAATAGGTAAATGCTATCACTACATGCATATATGGCTGGTGAAGGCTCTATGGGTATAGTGTTTTTGCGAAAAGCCAATTTTTTCCTACAACAAAGGAATATATATTATTTAACATCCATGGTAGTTGTTAAACATTGAGAAGGTTCCTCCAACTCAATCCCAATTAGAAAGTAATTAAAAACCCAACAAATTAAGTATTAGAGTGATGAGATAAATATGAAAATCCAAGATCCAGATACTCAAGATGTCCATAACCGGGGACACGGCTAACCATGATTTGTTTGTACACTCTACAGAGGTTTGCGTACTTTTCCCCACAAGACTCGATCTCCTCTGTTGGATTTCCCGCACTACATGGTGTTTGAGAAATGGATGACCGAGACACAGTTTTTCAGAAGTATTAACTCTAACCCCGGGTAGACAGTACCAACCTACATCCCTTACATCTGGTAGCCTACCACTAGAAGAGGTCATGCAACTTACTCCACTATGCTAGAGCCCATAATAGCTTGTGGCTGCACACGGAAGTTTCTAGCATGAATAATCTTATGATCCCTTTGAGCCTAGGTGGCGAACCATAGGATGATCACACGGGTACTCCGGGATATCCTAGGACAACACTGGATTCTCCAGGTGCCCCCAACCAATCCACCCAGATGTGTGTTTAAGTAGCCACCTTAAGTTAACCATTAATTAACAATCTCACATCTGTCATGGATACTCTCAAACGCAATCCACGTCTACGAGCATAGCATGGCGATATAAGCATAACATAGAAGTAACTCCCAAGGGTTTGATAATAAAAGGGCAATAGGTTCTACCTCATCATCTACTTCCCAAAACCCACATGTTAAGAGATCCTACTCATGCAATGTTTGGGGGTTGAAACTAATGCATAAAAACTGGGTAGTAAGGGATATGATCAAAGTGTTACTTGCCTTGCTAACGATCCGCAAAACCTAGTGACTCGTAGTAGCATGCTGCGCACTCCAGGAATTCTATAGCAAACAATCAATAGCATACATAAGCAATAAAGCAAAGATGCACGGGTAAAACTCAAATAAGAAGATCGAATCTGAAAACTCAACTAAAGAGACTCGATCTGCAAAAAGAATCAATCAAATTGGAGCTACGGAACTGAAACTACGGCCAAAAGAACTTTGAAATCAAATCTGCTTTTAACCAAATTTTAATTTGTCAAAAACCTTGTTCAAGTTGATTAAACAGAAAGAGGGGTTCGAGACGGGGAGACACTTTTTGACTCATTTCGGTTTCATTTTCTTCAATTTTTCCCCTTTTAGCGGTGGATTACTCTATCTTTGTGAGGGATTTGATGGTATGTATGTTGTTCCGTATACCCTCGCGAGGTCTATGGCCTCACTTCTCTAGTGGTGGCTAGCTAGAGCATAACAACATATATGGTGTAGTTAGTACTAGCCCACCGACATCACCTTACTTTGCATAATAGGTGACCGCTCCCAAACAGCAATTTTACGCACTCTATGAAGCGACCCCTATCCGAGACCCTCGCTATCGAGGACTTGCTTGCATGTGGCAAATACTCGGTGCCACAAAGCCCAAGTTTCTTAGCAAAGGCGTTGGTTTCACTGGATTTGGATAAACGGTTAAAAAACGGCCAGTGTTTTAATATTAGGGGCTAATCCGCGATAAAAAAATAATCATGGATAGGTCCCTGGCCGAAAATGAAATAAAAGGAAAAGATTAACGAACGGACGTTCGCTGTCTAATCGTAACCGGCGAAAAGCGTTTGTAAAAACGAAGAAACGGAAGGACGTCCGCTAAATAACTAAACCGAGAAAAAAAATGCATATAGGGTTTTAAAAAAACCGATCGGTTTCTACCTAAACCGAAAAAAACAACGGCGGATCCGGTGAACGGCGGCGGCGGCTCCGGCGTGCGCGGCGGCAGCGGCACTAGGGTTAGGATTTGCGCGGTGGGGCGGCTTGGTGAGCTGGGGCGGCCTCGGGCGGCGGCTTATAAAGCCTGCCCGGCAGGAGACCGGGTCGGTCATGGCCCGTTTAGGTCGATTGACTATTTTTATAAAATGGAATCCGCTGGAAAAAATCCTAAAAAATAAAATAAAAATCTAAAAATGCCAAAAAAATTCACCATCTAAATAGAATATTTAGAATAAAGTGAACATTGTATTGGCCTAAAATGCAATTTTGAAAAATGCATATTTTTTTCTAATTCAAATAAAATAGCAATAAAATCAGGAAAAAAATATTTATTTGATTTTAATATTTTTCCTCCAATATTTAATCTATTTTGGAGAAGTCATATTGTCTCCTCTCATATAGTTTTTAATATGAAATATTTTTGCAGAGGAAAAACAATAAAACCAAAGTGATCCACTTTTCAATATTTGAGAAAATTCAAATATGAAAACAGTGAAATCCCCAACTCTCTCCGTGGGTCCTTGAGTTGCTTAGAATTTTGAGGATCGCAAAACAAAATGCAATAAAATATGATATGCATGATGACCTATGTATAACATTCCAAATTGGAAATTTGGAATGTTACATAAAGTTTGGGGCTGCGATGCTTATGTGAAAAAACTTCAACCTGATAAGCTCGAACCCAAATCGGAGAAATGTGTCTTCATAGGATACCCAAAGGAGACTGTTGGGTACAGCTTCTATTACATATCCGAAGGCAAGATATTCGTTGCTAAGAATGGATCCTTTCTAGAGAAGGAGTTTCTCTCGAAAGAAGTGAGTGGGTGATACGTCAATTTTGCATCATGCTTTTATATCGATATTTATTGCATTATGGGTTGTTATTACACATTATGTCACAATACTTATGCCTATTCTCTCTTATTTTACAAGGTTTACATAAAGAGGGAGAATGCCGGCAGCTGGGATTTTGGGCTGAAAAAGGAGCAAATATTAGAGACCTATTCTGCACAGCTCCAAAAGTCATGAAACTTCACGGAAGACGTTTTCAGAATATATAAAAAATACTGAGCGCGAGAAGTTCACCAGGGGGGCACACCCTGCCCACGAGGGTGGGGGCGCACCCTACCCCTCTGGGCGCGCCCCCTACCTCGTGGGCCCCCTGGTGGCCCTCCGATGGCCATCTTCTGCTATATGAAGTCTTTCGATGAGGAAAAAATCATAAGCCATCTTCCCAGACGAGACTCTGCCGCCACAAGGCGGAACCAATCTAGGGCTCTGGCGGAGCTGTTCTGTCGGGGAAACTTCCCTCCGGGAGGGGGAAATCATCGCCATCGTCATCACCAACGTTCCTCTCATCGGGAGAGGGCAATCTCCATCAACATCTTCACCAGCACCATCTCCTCTCAAAACCCTAGTTCATCTCTTGTATCCAATTCTTGTCTCCAAGTCCGGGATTGGTACTAGTAGGTTGCTAGTAGTGTTAATTACTCCTTGTAGTTGATGCTAGTTGGTTTATTTGGTGGAAGATCATATGTTCAGATCCTTTATGCATATTAATACCCCTCTGATTGTGAACATGAATATGCTTTCTGAGTAGTTACATTTGTTCCTGAGGACATGGGAGAAGTCTTGCTATTAATAGTCATGTGAATTTGGTATTCGTTCGATATTTTGATAAGATGTATGTTGTCTCTCCTCTAGTGGTGTTATGTGAATGTCGACTACATAACACTTCACCATTATTTGGGCCTAGAGGAAGGCATTGGGAAGTAATAAGTAGATGATGGGTTGCTAGAGTGACAGAAGCTTAAACCCTAGTTTATGCGTTGCTTCGTAAGGGGCTGATTTGGATCCATATGTTTCATGCTATGGTTAGGTTTACCTTAATACTTTTGTTGTAGTTGCGAATGCTTGCAATAAAGGTTAATCATAAGTGGGATGCTTGTCCAAGTAAGGACAGTACCCAAGCACCGGTCCACCCACATACCAAATTATCAAAGTACCAAACGCGAATCATATGAACGTGATGAAAACTAGCTTGACGATATTCCCATGTGTCCTCGGGAGCGCTTTTCTCTATATAAGAGTTTGTCCATGCTTGTCCTTTGCTACAAAAAGGATTGGGCCACCTTGCTGCACTTTATTTACTTTTGTTACTTGTTGCTCGTTACAAATTATCCTATCACAAAACTATCTGTTACCACTTATTTCAGTACTTGAAGAGAATACCTTGCTGGAAACCGCTTATCATTTCCTTCTGCTGCTCGTTGGGTTCGACACTCTTACTTATCGAAAGAACTACGATAGATCCCCTATACTTGTGGGTCATCAAGACTCTTTTTTGGCGCCGTTGCTGGGGAGTGAAGCGCCTTTGGTAGGTGGAATTTGGTAAGGAAAATTTATATAGTGTGCTGAAATTTACTGTCACCTGTTACTATGGAAAGTAATCCTCTGAGGGGCTTGTTCGGGGTATCTTCACCCCGACCAGTAGAGCAAAGAGTGGCTCCTCAACCTACTGAACCTACTGAAAATGAAATTGAAAATGAAAATGTCTGCTTTGAAATTCCTTCGCGTATGATAGAAAAACTGCTAGCTAATCCTTTTACAGGAGACAGAACAACGCATCCTGATGAGCACCTAATATATGTTGATGAAGTTTGTGGATTGTTTAAGCTTGCAGGTGTACCCGGAGATGTTATTAAGAAGAAGTTCTTCCCTTTATCTTTGAAGGAAGATGCATTGACATGGTATAGGCTATGTGATGATACGGGGTCATGGAAGTACAAACGATTGAAATTGGAATTTCATCAGAAGTTTTATCCTACGCATCTTGTTCATCGTGATCGCAATTATATATATAATTTTTGGCCTCGCGAAGGAGAAAGCATCGCTCAAGCTTGGGGGAGGCTTAAATCAATGTTATATTCATGCCCCAATCATGAGCTCTCAAGAGAGATGATTATTCAAAATTTATATGCTCGGCCTTCTAATAACAATCGCACCATGCTCGATACTTCTTGTGCTAGCTCTTTTATGACGAAGACTATTGAATTCAAATGGGATTTATTGGAAAGAATTAAACGCAACTCTGAAGATTGGAACCTCGACGAAGGTAAGGAGTTAGGTATGACACTGAAGTTTGATTGTGTTAAATATTTTATGGATACCGATGTTTTCCATAAATTTAGCACTAAATATGGACTTGACTCTGAGATAGTAGCTTCTTTCTGTGAATCTTTTGCTACTTATGTTGATCTCCCCAAGGCGAAGTGGTTTAAATATCATCCTCCCATAGAAGTAAAAGTATTGGCACCTATTAAAGTTGAAGAAAATACTATCACTTATAATGATCCTATTTTTCCTACTTCTTATGTTGAGAAACCACCTTTCCCGTTAGGATAAAGGATCATGCTAAAGCTTCAATTGTGGTTCGTAAAAGCAATATTAGAACATATACACCTCCAAAGAAAGGTAAAGTTGAACCTAATATTGCTATTGTTAAAGATCTTTTGGCTGATAATATTGATGGGCAAGTTATTTATTTCTTTGATGAAACTGCTAGAATTGCTAAACCTTGTGCTAAAGATAAACCTAGACCTGTGGTAGGCATGCCTGTTATTTCTGTTAAAATAGGAGATCATTGTTATCATGGCTTATGTGATATGGGTGCCACTGCTAGTGCAATACCTATTGACCTATATAGAGAAATTATGCATGATATTGCACCGGTTGAGTTAGAAGATATTGATGTCACGATTAAACTTGCCAGTAGAGATACTATTTCACCAATGGGAATTGTTAGAGATGTTGAAGTCTTTAGTGGGAAAACTAAATATCCTGCTGATTTTCTTGTTCTTGGTTCCCCATAAGATAGCTTTTGTCCCATTATATTTGGTAGGCCCTTCTTAAACACTGTTAATGCTAAGATAGATTGCTAAAATGATGTTGTTACTATCGGTTTAGATGATATGTCTCATGAATTTAATTTCTCTAAATTTAGTAGACAACACCATGAAGAAGAATTGCCTAGTAAGGATGAAATTATTGGTCTTGCTTCTATTGTTGTACCTCCTAGTGATCCTTTAGAACAATATTTGCTAGACCATGAAAATGATATGTTTATGAATGAAAGAAGGGAAATAGATGAAGTATTCTTTAAATAGGAACCTATTCTGAAACATAATTTGCCTGTTGAAATCCTAGGGGATCCTCCTCCACCCAAGGGTGATCCCGTGTTTGAGCTTAAACCGTTGCCTGATACTCTTAAATATGCTTATCTTGATGAGAAAAAGATATGTCCTGTTATTATTAGTGCTAACCTTTCAGAGCATGAAGAAGAGAGATTATTGAAAACTCTAAAAAAGAACCATGCTGCTATTGGGTATACTCTTGATGATCTTAAGGGCATTAGTCCTACTCTATGTCAACATAAAATAAATTTGGAGGAAGATGCTAAACCAGTTCCAGATCATTAACGGCGGCTGAATCCTAAAATGAAAGAAGTGGTAAGAAAGGAAATACTAAAGCTCCTTGAGGCAGGTATAATCTATCCCGTTGCTGATAGTCAGTGGGTAAGTCCTGTCCATTATGTCCCTAAGAAGGGAGGCATTACTGTCGTTCCTAATGATAAAGATGAATTGATTCCTCAAAGAATTATTACAGGTTATAGGATGGTAATTGATTTCCACAAATTAAATAAGGCCACTAAAAAGGATCATTACCCATTACCTTTTATCAATCAAATGCTAGAAAGATTATCCAAACATACACATTTTTGCTTGCTAGATGGTTATTCTGGTTTCTCTCAAATACCTGTGTCAGCCAAGGATCAATCAAAGACTACTTTTACTTGCCCTTTTGGTACTTTTGCTTATAGACATATGCCTTTTGGTTTATGTAATGCACCTGCTACCTTTCAAAGATGCATGATGTATATATTCTCTGACTTCTGTGAAAAGATTTGTGAGGTTTTCATGGATGATTTCTCCATCTATGGATCTTGTTTTGATGATTGCTTGAGCAACCTTGATCGAGTTTTGCAGAGATGTGAAGAAACTAATCTTGTCTTGAATTGGGAAAAGTGTCACTTTATGGTTAATGAAGGTATTGTCTTAGGGCATAAAGTTTCTGAAAGAGGTATTGAAGTTGATAAATCCAAGGTTGATGCTATTGAAAAGATGCCATGCCCCAAGGACATCAAAGGTATAATAAGTTTCCTTGGTCATGCCGGATTTTATAGGAGGTTCAATAAGGACTTCTCAAAAATTTCTCGGCCTCTGACTAATTTATTACAAAAAGATATACCATTTATTTTTATGATGATTGCGTAGAAGCATTTGAAATACTTAAGAAAGCATTGATCTCTACACCTATTGTTCAGCCACCTGATTGGAATTTACCCTTCGAAATTATGTGTGATGCTAGTGATTATGCTGTAGGTGCTGTTCTAGGGCAAAGAGTTGATAAGAAATTAAACGTTATTCAATATGCTAGTAAAACCCTAGACAATGCTCAAAGAAATTATGCTACTACTGAAAAAGAATTCTTAGCAGTTGTATTTGCTTGTGATAAGTTCAGACCTTATAGTGTTGATTCTAAAGTAACTATTCGCACTGATCATGTTGCTGTTAAATATCTTATGGAAAAGAAAGGTGCTAAACCTAGACTTATTAGATGGGTTCTCTTGCTACAAGAATTTGACTTACATATTGTTGATAGAAAGGGGGCTGAGAACCCCGTTGCAGAGAACTTGTCTAGGTTAGAAAATGTGCTTGATGACCCACTACCTATTGATGATAGCTTTCCTAATGACCAATTAAATGTCATAAATGCTTCTCATACTGCTCCATGGTATGTTGATTATGCTAATTACATTGTTGACAAATTCATACCACCTAGTTTCACATACCAGCAAAAGAAAAGGTTCTTCTATGATTTGAGACATTACTTTTGGGATGACCCACATCTTTATAAAGAAGGAGTAGATGGTTTTATTAGACGTTGTGTACCTGAGCATGAACAGGAACAGATCCTACGCAAGTTTCACTCCGAAGCTTATGGAGGACACCATGCTGGAGATAGAACTTCACATAAGGTATTGCAATCTGGTTTTTATTGGCCTACTCTCTTCAAGGATGCCCGTAAGTTTGTCTTATCTTGTGATGAATGTCAAAGAATTGGTAATATTAGTAGACGTCAAGAAATGCCTATGAACTATTCACTCATTATTGAACCATTTGATGTTTGGGGCTTTGACTATATGGGACCTTTTCCTGCCTCTAATGGATATACACATATTTTAGTTGCCGTTGATTACATTACTAAGTGGGTAGAAGGTATTCCAACTAGTAGTGCTGACCATAACACTTCTATTAAAATGCTTAAAGAAGTTATTTTTCCAAGATTTGGAGTCCCTAGATATTTAATGACTGATGGTGGTTCACATTTTATTCATGGTGCTTTCCGTAAAATGCTTGCTAAGTATGATGTTAATCATAGAATTGCATCTCCTTATCACCCTCAGTCTAGTGGTCAAGTAGAATTGAGTAATAGAGAGCTCAAATTAATTTTGCAAAAGACTGTCAATAGGTCTAGAAAGAATTGGTCCAAGAAACTTGATGATGCATTATGGGCCTATAGAACTGCATATAAAAATCCTATGGGTATGTCTCCGTATAAAATGGTTTATGGAAAAGCATGTCAGTTACCTCTCGATCTAGAACACAAGGCATATTGGGCTATTAAAGAGCTCAATTATGATTTTAAACTTGCCGGTGAGAAGAGGTTATTTGATATTAGCTCACTCGATAAATGGAGAACCCAAGCCTACGAAAATGCCAAGCTGTTTAAAGAAAAAGTTAAAAGATGGCATGATAAAAGGATACAAAAGCGTGAGTTTAATGTAGGTGATTATGTATTGCTATACAACTCTCTTTTAAGATTTTTTGCAGGAAAACTTCTCTCTAAATGGGAAGGTCCTTACGTTATCAAGGAGGTCTATCATTTCGGTGCCATAAAAATCAACAACTTCGAAGGCACAAATCCGAAGGTGGTGAACGGTCAAAGAATCAAACATTATATCTCAGGTAATCCCATAAAATGTTGAAACCAATGTTATTGAAACTGTAACCCCGGAGGAATACATAAGGGACACTTTCCGGAACGTTTCAGACTCCGAAAAGAAATAGGTATGTGGTGCAGTAAGTAAACTGGCTCCAAAACAATTTTTAAGGCAATATTTCTCCATTTTGGAATATTTGGAAAAATAGAAAAATAAGAAGCAGTCCGCGAAGGACACGAGGGCTCCACGAGGGTGGAGGGCGCGCCCTACCCTCCTGGGCGCGCCCCCTACCTCATGGGCACCTCGTGCGCTTTCCAGACTCCATTTTCTTACACGACACGTATTTTGGTCGGTAAAAATTCATTATATAACCTCCTGAAGGTTTTGACCTCCGTATCACGCAAATATTGTTTTGAGCTATTTTCTGTCAGGGTTATCAAGGCCAGGCATTATGTCGTCTCCCTCCTCCTCCAACCATGAGGGCAATGATGCTTGGCTAATGAAGATAGAGCTGAAGAGAGAAGAACCCATGGAGATTAACAAGGATGAAGGGATCAAGAAGGCCACGGAGGACCAAGTTCCGGCAACAGAAGACATCCTTCAACTTGACCGCAATCTTCTTACCCCAACTGAGATCAAAGCTTTCAAGATGATTGAGTTAGCTCGTATACAAAATAAGTATCTCACACATGAAAATATTTTGTTGAAGGAGCATATCATCGCACTCAAAGGCATTATCCGCAAGTTAGAAGACCTCCTACGCTTGATGTGCGACTATCCATCATCAACAACTCCACCTTCTTCACCAACAAAGAAGAATTGAGTATCTGGTATGGGCACTCCCCTTGGCAACTGCCAAGCTTGGGGGAGTGCTCCAATATCGTATCACCATCACTTTTATCTTTAGTGTTTTTCTTAGTTCGATCCTTTTGGTAATATATTGATCTAGTAGAATACAGTTTATGGCATGATCTAGTTTTGAGTTTTGCTTTATGATCCTTCTATGTAATCGAGTCTGTGAGCTATATATAATAAAGATTAGTGTTGATTCAAGGGCTTGATTATTTTGCCATGATCTTAAGTGAATAAAAGATAAGAGAAAGAAATAAAAAGGAAACAAAGAGATCATATGGATCTTATGGAGAGTAATGACCTCACATAGAAAAAGTATGATGAATCAAAGTTGTTGAGAGTTGACAAACATAGTTTTGGTCATCGTTGCAATTAAGAGGAAGTAATAAAGAAAGAGAGGTCTTCACATATAAATATACTATGTTGGACATCTTTTATGATTGTGAGCACTCATTAAAATTTGACATGCTAAAGAGTTGACGTTGGACAAGGAAGACAACGTAATGGGTTATGTTTTTTTACATCTAAGATAAATTATATTGTCATGGATCATCCAACATGGTTGAGCTTGCCCTTCCCCCTCATGCTAGCCAAATTCATCGCACCAAGTATAGATACTACTTGTGCCTCCAAATACCCTTAAACCAGTTTTGCCATGAGAGTCCACCATACCTACCTATGGATTGAGTAAGGTCCTCCAAGTAAGTTGTCATGGGTGCAAGCAATAAATATTGCTCTCTAAATATGTATGACTTATTAGTGTGGGAGAAAATAAGCTTTATACGATCGTGTCATATGGAAGAAATAAAAGCGACATACTACATAATAAAGGTCCATATCACAAGTGGCAATATAAAGTGACGTTCTTTCGCATTAAGATTTTGTGCATCCAACCAAAAAAGCGCATGACAACCTCTGCTTCCCTCTGCGAAGGGCCTATCTTTTACTTTTATCTCCTACCTTGCATAAGAGTCGTGGTGATCTTCACCCTTCCTTTTTACATTTTATCCTTTGGCAAGCAAAGTATGTTGGAAAGATCCTGGTATATATGGATAATTGGATGTGAGTTTTCATGAACTATTATTGCTCACATTACCCTTGAGGTAAAACGTTGGAAGGCAAAAATATAAGCCCCTATCTTTCTCTGTGTCTGATTAAAACTCCATACCCATAAGTATTGCGTGAGTGTCAGCAATTGTGAAAGACTATATGATAGTTGACTATGTGGACTTGCTGAAAAGCTCTTATATATTGACTCTTTCCTATGTTATGATAAATTGCAATTGCTCCAATGACTTAGATTATAGTTTATTAGTTTTCAATGAAGTTTACAATTCGTACTTGAAATTCTGATTGAATTATTACTCTAGCATAAGAAATCATATGACAAGAATTATGTAAGTTGTTGTTCTAAGAATGATCATGATGCCCTCATGTCCGTATTTTAATTTTATTGACACTTCTATCTCTAAACATGTGGACATATTTTTCGATTTCAGCTTTCGCTTGAGGACAAGCGAGGTCTACGGTTGGGGGAGTTGATACGTCCATTTTGCATCATGCTTTTATATCGATATTTATTGCATTATGGGCTGTTATTACACATTATGTTACAATACTTATGCCTATTCTCTCTTATTTTAGAAGGTTTACATAAAGAGGGAGAATGCCGGTGTTGGGGAACGTAGTAATTTCAAAAAAATTCCTACGCACACACAAGATCATGGTGATGCATAGCAACGAGAGGGGAGAGTGTGATCTACGTACCCTTGTAGACCGACAGCGGAAGCGTTAGCACAACGCGGTTGATGTAGTCGTACGTCTTCACGGCTCGACCGATCAAGCACCGAAACTACGGCACCTCCGAGTTCTAGCACACGTTCAGCTCGATGACGATCCCCGGACTCCGATCCAGCAAAGTGTCGGGGAAGAGTTCCGTCAGCACGATGGCGTGGTGACGATCTTGATGTACTACCGTCGCAGGGCTTCGCCTAAGCACCGCTACAATATTATCGAGGACTATGGTGGAAGGGGGCACCGCACACGGCTAAGAATATGATCACGTGGATCAACTTGTGTGTCTAGGGGTGCCCCCTGCCCCCGTATATAAAGGATCAAAGGGGGGTGCGGCCGGCCAGGAGGAGGGCGCGCCAGGAGGAGTCCTACTCCCACCGGTAGTAGGATTCCCCCCCTTTCCTAGTTGGAATAGGATTCGGGAGGGGGAAAGAGGAGAGAGAGAAGGAAGGGGGGGCGCCGCCCCCCTCTCCTTGTCCTATTCGGACTAGGGGGGAGGGGCGCGCGGCCCAGCCCTGGCCACCTCTCCTCTCTTCCACTAAAGCCCACTAAGGCCCATATACCTCCCGGGGGGTTCCGGTAATCTCCCGATACTCCGGTAAAATCCCAATTTCACCCGGAACACTTCCGATATCCAAATATAGGCTTCCAATATATCAATCTTTATGTCTCGACCATTTAGAGACTCCTCGTCATGTCCGTGATCACATATGGGACTCCGAACAAACTTCGGTACATCAAAATGCATAAACTCATAATATAACTGTCATCAAAACCTTAAGCGTGCGGACCCTACGGGTTCGAGAACAATGTAGACATGACCGAGACACGTCTCCGGTCAATAACCAATAGCGGAACCTGGATGCTCATATTGGCTCCTACATATTCTACGAAGATCTTTTATCTGTCAGACCGCATAACAACATACATTGTTCCCTTTGTCATCGGTATGTTACTTGCCCGAGATTCGATCGTCGGTATCTCAATACCTAGTTCAATCTCGTTACCGGCAAGTCTCTTTACTCGTTCCGTAATACATCATCTCACAACTAACTCATTAGTTGCAATGCTTGCAAGCCTTATGTGATGTGCATTACCGAGAGGGCCCAGAGATACCTCTCCGACAATCGGAGTGACAAATCCTAATCTCGAAATACGCCAACCCAACATGTACCTTTGGAGACACCTGTAGAGCACCTTTATAATCACCCAGTTACGTTGTGACGTTTGGTAGCACACAAAGTGTTCCTCCGGCAAACAGGAGTTGCATAATCTCATAGTCATAGGAACATGTATAAGTCATGAAGAAAGCAATATCAACATACTAAACGATCGGGTGCTAAGCTAATGGAATGGGTCATGTCAATCAGATCATTCACCTAATGATGTGATCCCGTTAATCAAATAACAACTCCTTGTCCATGGTTAGGAAACATAACCATCTTTGATTAACGAGCTAGTCAAGTAGAGGCATACTAGTGACACTCTGTTTGTCTATGTATTCACACATGTATTATGTTTCTGATTAATACAATTCTAGCATGAATAATAAACATTTATCATGATATAAGGAAATAAATAATAACTTTATTATTGCCTCTAGGGCATATTTCCTTCAGTCTCCCACTTGCACTAGAGTCAATAATCTAGTTCACATCGCCATGTGATTCAACACTAAGAGTTCACATCACCATGTGATTAACACCCATAGTTCGCATCGTCATGTGACCTATACCCAAAGGGTTTACTGGAGTCAATAATCTAGTTCACATCATTTATGTGATTAACACCCAAAGAGTACTAAGGTGTGATCATGTTTTGCTTGTGAGATAATTTTAGTCAACGGGTTTGTCACATACAGATCCGTAAGTATTTTGCGAATTCTATGTCTACAATGCTCTGCACGGAGCTACTCTAGCTAATTGCTCCCACTTTCAATATGTATCTAGATCGAGACTTAGAGTCATCCAGATCTGTGTCAAAACTTGCATCGACATAACTTTTTACGACGAACCTTTTGTCACCTCCATAATCGAGAAATATTTCCTTATTCCACTAAGGTTAATTTTGACCAATGTTCAGTGATCTACTCTTAGATCACTATTGTACTCCCTTGCTTAACACAGTGTAGGATATACAATAGATCTGGTACACATCATGGCATACTTTATAGAACCTATGGCTGAGGCATAGGGAATGACTTCCATTCTCTTTCTATCTTCTGCTGTGGTCGGGCTTTGAGTCTTACTCAATTTCATACCTTGTAACACAGCCAAGAACTCTTTCTTTGACTGTTCCATTTTTGAACTACTTCAAAATATTGCCAAGGTATGTACTCATTGAAAAAACTTATCAAGCGTCTTGATCTATATCTATAGATTTTGATGCTTAATATGTAAGCAGCTTCACCGAGGTCTTTCTTTGAAAAACTTCTTTAAAAACACTCCTTTACGCTTTGCAGAATAATTCTACATTATTTCCGATCAACAATATGTCATTCACATATACTTATCAGAAATGTTGTAGTGCTCCCACTCACTTTCTTGTAAATACAGGCTTCACCGCAAGTCTGTATAAAACTATATGCTTTGATCATACTATCAAAGCATTTATTCCAACTCCGAGAGGCTTGCACCAGTCCATAAATGGATCGCTGGAGCTTGCACACTTTGTTAGCTCCTTTTGGATCGACAAAACCTTCCAGCTGCATCATATACAACTCTTCTTCCAGAAATCCATTCAGGAATGCAGTTTTAACATCCATTTGCTGGATTTCATAAAATGCGGCAATTGCTAACATGATTCGGACAGACTTAAGCATAGATATGAGTGAGAAACTCTCATCATAGTCAACACCTTGAACTTGTCGAAAACCTTTTTGCGACAATTCTAGCTTTGTAGATAGTAACACTACTATCAGCGTCCGTCTTCCTCTTGAAGATCCATTTATTTTCTATGGCTTGCCGATCATCGGGCAAATCCATCAAAGTCCATACTTTGTTCTCATACATGGATCATATTTCAGATTTTATGGCCTCAAACCATTTTGCGGAATCTGGGCTCATCATCGCTTCCTCATAGTTCGCACGTTCATCATGTTCTAGTAACATGACTTCCAGAACAGGATTACCGTACCACTCTGGTGCGGATCTCACTCTGGTTTACCTACGAGATTCGGTAGTAACTTGATCTGAAGTTACATGATCATCATCATTAGCTTCCTCACTAATTGGTGCAGTAGTCACAAGAACAGATTTCTATGATGAACTACTTTCCAATAAGGGAGAAGGTACAATTACCTTATCAAGTTTTCTACTTTCCTCCCACTCACTTCTTTCGAGAGAAACTCCTTCTCTAGAAAGGATCCATTCTTAGCAACGAATGTCTTGCCTTCGGATCTGTGATAGAAGGTGTACCCAACAGTCTTCTTTGGGTATCCTATGAAGACATATTTCTCCGATTTGGGTTTGAGCTTATCAGGATGAAACTTTTTCACATAAACATCACAACCCAAAACTTTAAGAAACAACAACTTTGGTTTCTTACCAAACCATAATTCAGATTGTGTCGTCTCAACGGATTTAGATGGTGCCCTTTTTAAACCTGAATGCAGCTGTCTTTAATGCATAACCCCAAAACGATAGTGGTAGATCGATAAGAGACATCATAGATCGCACCATATCTAATAAAGTACGGTTATGATATTCGGACACACCATTATGCTGTGGTGTTGTAGGTGGCGTGAGTAGTGAAACTATTTCACATTGTTTTAACTGAAGGCCAAACTCGTAACTCAAATATTTTACCTCTGCGATCATATCGTAGAAACTTTTATTTTCTTGTTACGATGATTCTCCACTTCACTCTGAAATTCTTTGAACTTTTCAAATATTTCAGACTTGTGTTTCATTAAGTAGATATACCCATATCTGCTCAAATCATCTGTGAAGGTCAGAAAATAATGATACCCGCCGCGAGCCTTAACACTCATCGGATCTCATACATCAGTATGTATTATTTCCAATAAGTCAGTTGCTCTCTCCATAGTTCCGGAGAACGGCGTTTTAGTCATCTTGCCCATGAGGCATGGTTCGCAAGCATCAACTGATTCATAATCAAGTGATTCCAAAAACCCATCAGCTTGGAGTTTCTTCATGCGCTTTACACCAATATGACCTAAACGTCAGTGCCACAAATAAGTTGCACTATCATTATTAACTTTGCATCTTTTGGTTTCAATATTATGATTATGTGTATCACTACGATCGAGATCCAATGAACTATTTTCATTGGGTGTGTAACCATATAAGGTTTTATTCATGTAAACAGAACAACAATTTATTCTCTTACTTATATGAATAACCGTATTACAATAAACATGATCAAATCATATTCATGCTCAATGCAAACACCAAATAACACCTATTCAGGTTCAACACTAATCCCAAAAGTATAGGGAGTGTGCGATGATGATCATATCAATCTTGGAACTACTTCCAACACACATCGTCACCTCACCCTTAACTAGTCTTTGTTCATTCTGCAACTCCCGATTCAAGTTACTAATCATAGTAACTGAACTAGTATCAAATACTGAGGGGTTGCTATAAACACTAGTAAAGTACACATCAATAACATGTATATCAAATATACTTATGTTCACTTTGCCATCCTTCTTATTCGCCAAATACTTGGGGCAGTTCCACTTTCAGTGATCAGTCCCTTTGCAGTAGAAACACTTAGTCTCAGGCTTAGGACCAGACTTGGGCTTCTTCACTTGAGCAGCAACTTGCTTGCTGTTCCTCTTGAAGTTCCCCTTCTTCCCTCTACCCTTTTCTTGAAACTAGTGGTCTTGTCTACCATCAACACTTGATGTTTTTCTCAATTTCTACCTTCGTCAATTTCCGCATTACGAAGAGCTTGGGAATCGTTTCCGTTATCCCTTGCATATCATAGTTCATCACGAAGTTCTACTAACTTGGTGATGGTGACTAGAGAATTCTGTCAATCACTATCTTATCTGGAAGATTAACTCCCACTTGATTCAAGCGATTGTAGTACTCAGACAATCTGCGCACATGCTCACTAGTTGAGCGATTCTCCTCCATCTTTTAGCTATAGAACTTGTTGGAGACTTCATATCTCTCAACTCGGGTATTTGCTTGAAATATTAACTTCAACTCCTAGAACATCTCATATGCTCCATGACGTTCAAAACGTCTTTGAAGTCCCGATTCTAAGCCATTAAGCATGGTGCACTAAACTATCAAATGGTCATCATATTGAGCTAGCCAAACGTTCATAACGTCTGCATCTGCTCCTGCAATAGGTCTGTCACCTAGCAGTGCATCAAGGACATAATTCTTCTGTGCAGCAATGAGGATAAACCTCAGATCATGGATCCAATCCGCATCATTGCTACTAACATCTTTCAACACAATTTTCTCTAGGAACATATCAAAATAAACACAGGGAAGCAACAACGTGAGCTATTAATCTACAACATAATTTGCAAAATACTACCAGGACTAAGTTCATGATAAATTTAAGTTCAATTAATCATATTACGTAAGAACTCCCACTTAGATAGACATCCCTCTAATCCTCTTAAGTGATTATGTGATCCAAATCAACTAAACCATGTCCGATCATCACGTGAGATGGAGTAGTTTCATTGGTGAACATCGTTGTGTTGATCATATCTGCTATATGATTCATGCTCGACCTTTCGGCCTCCATGTTCCGAGGCCATATCTGTATATGCTTGGCTCGTCAAGTATAACCTGAGTATTCTGCGTGTGCAACTGTTCTGCACCCGTTGTATTTGAACGTAGAGCCTATCACACCCGATCATCACGTGGTGTCTCAGCACGAAGAACTTTCGCAACGGTGCATACTCAGGGAGAACACTTCTTGATAATTAGTGAGAGATCATCTTATAATGCTACCGTCAATCAAAGCAATATAAGATGCATAAAAGATAAACATCACATGCAATCAATATAAGTGATATGATATGGCCACCATCATCTTGTGCTTGTGATCTCCATCTTCGAAGCACCGTCATGATCACCATCGTCACCGGCGTGACACCTTGATCTCCATCGTAGCATCGTTGTCGTCTCGCCAATCTAATGCTTCCACGACTATCGCTACCGCTTAGTGATAAAGTAAAGCATTACAGCGCGATTGCATTGCATACAATAAAGCGACAACCATATGGCTCCTGCCAGTTGCTGATAACTCGGTTACAAAACATGATCATCTCATACAATAAAATTTAGCATCATGTCTTGACCATATCACATCACAACATGCCCTGCAAAAACAAGTTAGACGTCCTCTACTTTGTTGTTGCAAGTTTTACGTGGCTGCTACGGGCTTAAGCAAGAACCAATCTTACCTACGCATCAAAACCACAACGATAGTTTGTCAAGTTGGTGCTGTTTTAACCTTCGCAAGGACCGGGCATAGCCACACTCGGTTCAACTAAAGTTAGAGAAACTGTCACCCGCTAGCCACCTTTGTGCAAAGCACGTCGGGAGAACCGGTCTCGCGTAACCGTACGTGTAATGTCGGTCCGGGCCGCTTCGTCCAACAATACCACCGAACCAAAGTATGACATGCTGGTAAGCAGTATGACTTATATCGCCCAGAACTCACTTGTGTTCTACTCGTGCATATAACATCAACACATAAAACCTAGGCTCGGATGCCACTGTTGGGGAACGTAGTAATTTCAAAAAAATCCTACGCACACGCAAGATCATGGTGATGCATAGCAACGAGAGGGGAGAGTGTGATCTACGTACCCTTGTAGACCGATAGCGCAAGCGTTAGCACAACGCGGTTGATGTAGTCGTACGTCTTCACGGCTCGACCGATCAAGCACCAAAACTACGGCACCTCCGAGTTCTAGCACACGTTCAGCTCGATGACGATCCCCGGACTCCGATCCAGCAAAGTGTCGGGGAAGAGTTCCGTCAGCATGATGGCGTGGTGACGATCTTGATGTACTACCGTCGCAGGGCTTCGCCTAAGCACCACTACAATATTATCGAGGACTATGGTGGAAGGGGGCACCGCACACGGCTAAGAATATGATCACATGGATCAACTTGTGTGTCTAGGGGTGCCCCCTGCCCCCGTATATAAAGGATCAAAGGGGGGTGAGGCCGGCCAGGAGGAGGGCGCGCCAGGAGGAGTCCTACTCCCACCGGGAGTAGGATCCCCCCCCCCTTTCCTAGTTGGAATAGGATTCGGGAGGGGGAAAGAGGAGAGAGAGAAGGAAGGGGGGCGCCGCCCCCCTCTCCTTGTCCTATTCGGACTAGGGGGGGAGGGGCGCGCGGCCCAGCCCTGGCCACCTCTCCTCTCTTCCACTAAAGCCCACTAAGGCCCATATACCTCCCGGGGGGTTCCGGTAACCTCCCGGTACTCCGGTAAAATCCCGATTTCACCCGGAACACTTCCGATATGCAAATATAGGCTTCCAATATATCAATCTTTATGTCTCGACCATTTCGAGACTCCTCGTCATGTCTGTGATCACATCCGGGACTCCAAACAAACTTCGTACATCAAAATGCATAAACTCATAATATAACTGTCATCGAAACCTTAAGCGTGCGGACCCTACGGGTTCGAGAACAATGTAGACATGACCGAGACACGTCTCCGGTCAATAACAAATAGCGGAACCTGGATGCTCATATTGGCTCATACATATTCTACGAAGATCTTTTATTGGTCAGATCGCATAACAACATACGTTGTTCCCTTTGTCATCGGTATGTTACTTGCCCGAGATTCGATTGTCGGTATCTCAATACCTAGTTCAATCTCGTTACCGGCAAGTCTCTTTACTCGTTCCATAATACATCATCTCACAACTAACTCATTAGTTTAAATGCTTGCAAGGCTTATGTGATGTGCATTACCGAGAGGGCCCAGAGATACCTCTCCGACAATCGGAGTGACAAATCCTAATCTCGAAATACGCCAACCCAACATGTACCTTTGGAGACACCTGTAGAGCACCTTTATAATCACCCAGTTACATTGTGACGTTTGGTAGCACACAAAGTGTTCCTCCGGCAAACGGGAGTTGCATAATCTCATAGTCATAGGAACATGTATAAGTCATGAAGAAAGCAATAGCAACATACTAAACGATCGGGTGCTAAGCTAATGGAATGGGTCATGTCAATCAGATCATTCATCTAATGATGTGATCCCGTTAATCAAATAACAACTCCTTGTCCATGGTTAGGAAACATAACCATTTTTGATTAACGAGCTAGTCAAGTAGAGGCATACTAGTGACACTCTGTTTGTCTATGTATTCACACATGTATTATGTTTCCGATTAATACAATTCTAGCATGAATAATAAACATTTATCATGATATAAGGAAATAAATAATAACTTTATTATTGCCTCTAGGGCATATTTCCTTCAACCGGCAGCTGAGATTCTGGGCTAAAAAAGGAGCAAATATTAGAGACCTATTCTACACAGCTCCAAAAGTCCTGAAACTTCACGAAAGACGTTTTCAGAATATATAAAAAATACTGAGCACAAGAAGTTCACCAGGGGGGCCACACCCTGCCCACGAGGGTGGGGGGCGCGCCCCCTACCTCATGGGCCCCCTGGTGGCCCTCCAATGGCCATCTTCTGCTATATGAAATCTTTCGATGAGGAAAAAAAATCATAAGCCATCTTCCCGAACGAGACTCCGCCGCCACGAGGCGGAACCTTGGCGGAACCAATCTAGGGCTCTGGCGGAGCTGTTCTGCCGGGGAAACTTCCCTGCGGGAGGGGGAAATCATCGCCATCGTCATCACCAATGTTCCTCTCATCAGGAGAGGGCAATCTCCATCAACATCTTCACCAGCACCATCTTCTCTCAAAATCCTAGTTCATCTCTTGTATCCAATTCTTGTCCCCAAGTCCGGGATTGGTACTAGTAGGTTGCTAGTAGTGTTAGTTACTCCTTGTAGTTGATGCTAGTTGGTTTATTTGGTGGATATCATATGTTCAGATCCTTCATTCATATTAATACCCCACTGATTATGAACATGAATATGCTTTGTGAGTACTTACATTTGTTCCTGAGGACATGGGAGAAGTCTTGCTATTAATAGTCATGTGAATTTGGTATTCGTTCGATATTTTGATGAGATGTATGTTGTCTATCCTCTAGTGGTGTTATGTGAACGTCGACTACATAACACTTCACCATTATTTGGGCCTAGAGGAAGGCATTGGGAAGTAATAAGTAGATGATGGGTTGCTAGAGTGACAGAAGCTTAAACTCTAGTTTATGCGTTGCTTCGTAAGGGGCTGATTTGGATCCATATGTTTCATGCTATGGTTAGGTTTACCTTAATACTTTTGTTGTAGTTGCGGATGCTTGCAATAGAGGTTAATCATAAGTGGGATGCTTGTCCAAGTAAGGACAATACCCAAGCACCGGTCCACCCACATACCAAATTATCAAAGTACCGAACGCGAATCATATGAACGTGATGAAAACTAGCTTGACGATATTCACATGTGTCCTCGGAAGCGCTTTTCTCTATATAAGAGTTTGTCCAGGCTTGTCCTTTGCTACAAAAAGGATTGGGCCACCTTGCTGCCCTTTATTTACTTTTGTTACTTGTTGCTCGTTACAAATTATCCTATCACAAAACTATCCGTTACCACTTATTTCAGTACTTGCAGAGAATACCTTGCTGGAGACCGCTTATCATTTCCTTCTGCTCCTCGTTGGGTTCGACACTCTTACTTATCGAAAGGACTACGATATTTCCCCTATACTTGTGGGTCATCAGTGGGTGGAAAGTAGAACTTGATGAGGTAAATGTACCTTCTCCCTTATTGGAAAGTAGTTCATCACTGAAATCAGTTAAAGTGATTCGTACACCAGTAAGTGAGGAAGCTAATGATGATGATCATGAAACATCTGATCAAGTTACTACCAAACCTCGTAGGTTAACCAGAGTAAGATCCGCACCAAAGTGGTACAGTAATCCTGTTCTGGAAGTCATGTTACTTGACCATGACCATGACACTCTTACTTATTGTTATGAAAGGTTTTTGACAAGTTCAAGGAGTTGACTACGATGAGACCTTCTCACCCGTAGCGATGCTTAAGTCCGTCCGAGTCATGTTAGCAATTGCCGCATTTAATGATTATGAAATTTGGCAAATGGATGTCAAAACTGCATTCCTTAATGGATATCTTAAAGAAGAGTTGTATATGATGCAACCAGGAGGTTTTGTCGATCCAAAAGGTGCTAACAAAGTGTGCAAGCTCCAGCGATCCATTTATGGACTGGTGCAAGCCTCTCGCAGTTGGAATATACGCTTTGATAGTGTGATCAAAGCATATGGTTTTATACAGACTTTTGGAGAAGTCTGTATATACAAGAAAGTGAGTGGGAGCTCCATAGAATTTCTGATATTATATGTAGATGACATATTGTTAATCAGAAATGATACTGAATTTCTGAATAGCATAAAAGGATACTTGAATAAGAGTTTTTCAATGAAAGACCTTGGTGAAGCTGCTTATATATTGGGCATCAAGATCTATAGAGATAGATCAAGATGCTTAATTGCACTTTCACAAAGCACATACCTTGATAAAGTTTTGAAGAAGTTCAAAATGGATCAGGCAAAGAAAGGGTTCTTGCCTTTATTACAAGGTGTGAAGTTGAGTCAGACTCAATGCCCGACCACTGCAGAAGATAGAGAGAAAAGGAAAGGTGTTCCCTATGCTTCGTCCATAGGCTCTATCATGTATGCAATGTTGTGTACCAGACCTGATGTGTGCCTTGCTATTAGTTTAGCAGGGAGGTACCAAAGTAATCCAGGAGTGGATCACTGGCAGCGGTCAAGAACATCCTGAAATACCTGAAAAGGACTAAGGATATCTTTCTCGTATATGGAGGTGACAAAGAGCTCGTCGTAAACAGTTACGTCGATGCAAGCTTTGACACTAATCCGGATGACTCTAAGTCATAGACCGGATACGTGTTTTTAATAAATGGAGGAGCTGTCAGTTGGTGCAGTTCCAAGCAGAGCGTCGTGGCGGGATCTATGTATGAAGCGAAATACATAGCTGCTTCGGTAGCAGCAAATGATGGAGTCTGGATGAAGGAGTTCATATCCGATCTAGGTGTCATACCTAGTGCATCGGGTCCAATGAAAATCTTTTGTGACAATACTGGTGTAATTGCCTTGGCAAAGGAATCCAGATTTCACAAGAGAACCAAGCACATCAAGAGACGCTTCAATTCCATCCGCGATCAAGTCAAGGAGGGAGACATACAGATTTGCAAGATACATACGGATCTGAATGTTGCAGACCCGTTGACTAAGCCTCTCTCATGAGCAAAATATGATCAGCACCAAGACTCCATGGGTGTTAGAATCATTACAATGTAATCTAGATTATTGACTCTAGTGCAAGTGGGAGACTGAAGGAAATATGCCCTAGAGGCAATAATAAAGTTGTTATCTATATTTCCTTATATCATCATAAATGTTTATTATTCATGCTAGAATTGTATTAACCAGAAACTTAGTACATGTGTGAATACATAGACAAACAAAGTGTCACTAGTTTGCCTCTACTTGACTAGCTCGTTGAATCAATGATGGTTATGTTTCCTAACCATAGACATGAGTTGTCATTTGATTAACAGGATCACATCATTAGAGAATGATGTGATTGACTTAACCTATCCGTTTTCTTAGCACGATGATCGTTTAGTTTGTTGCTATTGCTTTCTCCATAACTATACATGTTCCTATTACGGTGAGATCATGCAACTCCCGAATACCGGAGGAACACTTTGTGTGCTACCAAACATCATAACGTAACTGGGTGATTATAAAGGTGCTCTATAGGTGTCTCCCATGGTGTTTGTTGAGTTGGCATGGATCAAGATTAGGATTTGTCACTTCGATTATCCGAGAGGTATCTCTGGCCCTCTCGGTAATGTACATCACAATAAGCCTTGAAAGCAATGTAGCAAATGAGTTAGTTACGGGATGTAGCATTACGGAACGAGTAAAGAGACTTGCCAGTAATGAGATTGAACTAGGTATTGAGATATCGACGATCGAATCTCGGGCAAGTAACATACTGATGACAAAGGGAACAACATATACCGTTATGCGGTTTGACCGATAAAGATCTTCATAGAATATGTAGGAGCCAATATGAGCATCAACGTTTCGCTATTGGTTATTGATCGGAGACATGTCTCGGTCATGTCTACATAGTTCTCAAACCCATAGGGTCCGCATGCTTAACGTCCGGTGACGATCGGTATTATGAGTTTATGTGTTTTGATGTACCGAAGGTAGTTCAGAGTCTCGGATTTGATCACGGACATGATGAGGAGTCTCAAAATGGTCGAGACGTAAAGATCAATATATTGGAAGCCTATGTTTGGACATCAGAATGGTTCCGAGTGGTTCGGGCATTTTTCCGGAGTACCGGGAGGTTACCGGAACCCCCCGGGGAGTATATGGGCCTTATTGGGCCTTAGTGGAATAGAGGAGAGGGAAGGGAAAAGAGGGAGGCGCACCCCCCAAGCCCAATCCGAATTGGGAGGGGGGCCGGGCCCCCTTTCCTTCCTCCCTGCCTCCTCCTTCCTTCCTCTCCTACTCCTACTTGAAAGGGGGGAATCCTACTCTCGGAGGGAGTAGGACACCCCTAGGGCACGCCATAGAGAGGGCCGGCCCTCCCCCTCCTCCACTCCTTTATATACGGGGGGCACCCCATAGACACACAAGTTGATCATTGATCTTTTAGCCGTGTGCGGTGCCCCTCTCCACCATAATCCACCTCGGTTATATTGTAGCGGTGCTTAGGCGAAGCCCTGTTTTGGTAGCAGCATCATCACCGTCATCACGCCGCCGTGCTGACGAAACTCTCCCTCGAAGCTCTGCTGGATCATGAGTTCGCGGGACGTCACCGAGCCGAACGTGTGCAGATCGCGGAGGTGTCGTACCTTCGGTGCTTGATCGGTCGATCGTGAAGGCGTATGACTACATCAACAGCGTTGTCATAACGCTTCCGCTTACGGTCTACGAGGGTACGTAGACGATACTCTCCCCTCTGGTTGCTATACATCACCATGATCTTGCGTGTGCGTAGGAATTTTTTTGAAATTACTGCGTTCCCCAACACGAGCCGCATAGGGGCTCCGGATCTAAACTCAGGAGAGGCCGCCCATCTAGCGTCGCGTGGTTCGGTGATATAGAACCACTCATGCTTCCACACCTTGACGGTCTCCACGAAGGCCCCTTTAGGCCAAGTGGTGTTGGGGATCTTACTCACCATGGCACCGCCGTAGTCCACGTGCTACCCGTCGACCACCTTCGGCTTCACATTAAAGACTTTTAGCCATAGGCCGAAGTGTGGGGGATGCGGAGTAGCGCCTTGCACATGAAGATAAATGCCTAGATGTTGAGGATAGAATTTGGCGCTAGATCATGGAAGTCTAGCCCGTAGTAGAACATGAGGCCGTGGACAAAGGGGTGGAGGGGAAACCCTAGTCTATGGAGGAAGTGAGGGATGAACACAACCCTTTCGCCGGGCTCCGGGGTTGGGATGACCTGCTTCTTGGCAGCGAGCCTGTGTGTGATTTCCGCAGACACGGTACCCCGCCTCCCGGAGCTCCTTGATGTCCTTCTCCGTGACGGAGGAGGCCTCCCACTTGCCCTTCGAGAACCAGACACGGCTGGTGAGCTTTGTGGCGGTGGGAAAAATTGAAGCTTGAGCGCTGGAGCTTGAGGATGGGAAGCAGGAGAAGGAAGAAGGAATGGTGTAACGCCCTCGATGCGGCTATAGCTCCCACGTGTCGAGGCACGACTTAGAGACATAACCGCATTGAAAGCAATGTCACAAGTTAGGCAATCATCACAACATCCCATGTAATATAGATAATAAAAGGGGAAGATACATAGTTGGCTTACACTCGCCACGTCACACAAAGTACATAAATAACATTACATCATCCAAACACTCATGGCCCGACTATGGCGCCAAAATAAAAGATAACCCAACATGCCACACGGTCCCGATCACCCCCAACTGGGCACCACTACTGATCATCAGGGAAAGACACGTAGTATCGTTGAGAGTCCTCGTCGAACTCCCACTTGAGCTCAAGCGCGTCACCTGGAGCGGAATCATCAGGCCCTGCATCTGGTTTAATATTAATCTGTGAGCCACAGGGACTCGGCAATCTCGCACCCTCGCGATCAAGACTATTTAAGCTTATAGGTAAGGCAAGGTAAATATGTGGAGCTGCAGCAAGCGACTAGCATATATGGTGGCTATCCTATTCGCAAAAGAGAGCGAGAAGAGGAGGCAATGCGCGAACGAATAACTAGAGGGCATCCTGCGACAAGCATTACTCCAACACCGTGTTCGCTTCCCGGACTCCGCCGAGAAGAGACCATCACGGTAACTCACACAGTTGATTCATTTTAATTAAGTTAAGGTTCAAGTTATCTACAACCGGACATTAACAAATTCCCATCTGCCCATAACTGCGGGCATGGCTTTCGAAAGTTCAAATCCCTGTAGGGAAGTCCCAACTTAGCCCATGACAAGCTCTCACGGTCAACGAAGGAATAGACCTTCTCCCGAGACGTTCCGATCAGACTCGTTACCTCGGTTCTTCAAGACACTCCGACAGGTTAAAACAAATCCAGCAACACCGCCCGAATGTGCCGACAAATCCCGATAGGAGCTGCACATATCTCGTTCTCAGGGCACAATCGGATAAGCAATCCGTACAACTAAAACCAGCCGTCGAGTTTCCTCGAGGTGGCGCTGCAAGGGGCTCTAGGTTGGACCAACACTCAGAGGAGCACTGGCCCGGGGTTTTTTTTAAATAAGATGACCCTCGGGCTCCGAAAACCCAAGGGAAAAAGAGGCTAGGTGGCAAATGGTAAAACCAAGATTGGGCATTGCTGGAAAAGCTTTAATCAAGGCAAACTATCAAGGGGTTCCCATTATAACCCAACCGCGTAAGGAACACAAAATCCGGGAACATAACACCGATATGACGGAAACTAGGGCGGCAAGAGTGGAACAAAACACTAGGCGAGAGGCCGAGCCTTCCATCCTTTACCACGTATATAGATGCATTAAGATAACATGGCAATATAATGATATCCCAACTAGTAAATAATGTTCCAAACAAGGAACGGTCTCCAATCTTCACCTGCAACTAGCAACGCTATAAGAGGGGCTGAGCAAAGCGGTAACATAGCCAATCAACAGTTTGCTAGGACATGGTGGGTTAGAGGCTGAACATGGCAATTTGGGAGGCTTGAAAGCAAGTGGTAGGCATCGTAGCATTGGCATAGCAAAAGAGCGAGCATCTAGCAAAGCAAAGATAGTAGTGATTTCGAGGGTATGATCATCTTGCCTGCAAAGTTGTCAGAGTTGACTGGATCCTCGAAAGCAAACTCAACGGGCTCCTCGTTAGCGAACTCGTCTCCCGGCTCTACCCAAACAAGACAAACAAGCAACAAGGACACAATCAACCACGTGCAAGGCTCAAACAATATGATGCAAAGATGGTATGCTATGCGGGATGCAAAATGTGATGCATATGCAAGATTTGACAAGGAATGCATGAACCTGGCCTCAACTTGGAAATCCAAGTGTGCCACTGGAAAGATGAGATGAAATTGCTTGAAAACGATATAAAGAACACCGGAATCGGAGTTACGGTTTGGAAATGACAAGCAATTCAAATATGACCACGTTCTGCGATTTACAGCAAGTAGCCATCTAAATGCGACAAGATGAACATGCTACAGCACCCAAACTGTTGGGGAACGTAGCAGAAATTCAAAATTTTCCTACGTGTCACCAAGATCTATCTATGGAGAAACCATCACGAGGGGAAGGAGAGTGCATCTACATACCCTTGTAGATCGCTAAGCGGAAGCGTTCAAGTGAACGGGGTTGATGGAGTCGTACTCGTCGTGATCCAAATCACCGATGACCAAGTGCCGAACGGACGGCACCTCCGCGTTCAACACATGTACAGCCCGGTGACGTCTCCCACGCCTTGATCCAGCAAGGAGAGAGGGAGAGGTTGAGGAAGTCTCCATCCAGCAGCAGCACAACGGCGTGGTGGTGATGGAGGAGCGTGGCTATTCTGCAGGGCTTCGCCAAGCACCACGGGAGAGGAGGAAGAGAGAGGCAGGGCTGCACCAACGGGGAGATCGAATCGTGTGTTATGGGCAGCCCTAGGCCTCACTATATATAGAGGAGAGGGAGGAGGGTGCGCCCCCTCTAGGGTTCCCACCCCTAGGGGGGGCGGCAGCCCTAGATGGGAAAGGGGAGGTGGCCAAGAGGGGAGAGAGGGAGGCGCCCCCTAGGGTGGGCCTTAGGCCCATCTAAGCCTAGGGTTTCCCCCCTTTTTTTCTCCTAGCTGCCCCTTGGGCCTTGTGGGAGGCGCACCAGCCCACTCAGGGGCTGGTCCCTCACCACTCTTGGCCCATGCAAGCCTCCGGGTCTTGTGGCCCCACTTGGTGGACCCCCGGGACCCTCCCGGTGGTCCCGGTACGTTACCGATAAACCCCGAAACTTTTCCGGTGACCAAAACAGGACTTCCCATATATAAATCTTTACCTCCGGACCATTCCGGAACTCCTCGTGACGTCCGGGATCTCATCCGGGACTCCGAACAACATTCGGTAACCACATACATACTTCCTTTATAACCCTAGCGTCATCGAACCTTAAGTGTGTAGACCCTACGGGTTCGGGAGACATGCAGACATGACCGAGACGTTCTCCGGTCAATAACCAACAACGGGATCTGGATACCCATGTTGGCTCCCACATGTTCCATGATGATCTCATCGGATGAACCACGATGTCAAGGACTTAATCCATCCCGTATACAATTCCCTTTGTCTATCGGTACGATACTTGCCCGAGATTCGATCATCGGTATCCCGATACCTTGTTCAATCTCGTTACCGGCAAGTCTCTTTACTCATTCCGTAACACATCATCCCGTGATCAACTCCTTGATCACATTGTGCACATTATGATGATGTCCTACCGAGTGGGCCCAGAGATACCTCTCCGTCACACGGAGTGACAAATCCCAGTATCGATTCGTGCCAACCCAATAGACACTTTCGGAGATACCCGTAGTGTACCTTTATAGCCACCCAGTTACGTTGTGACGTTTGGCACACCCAAAGCACTCCTACGGTATCCGGGAGTTGCACAATCTCATGGTCTAAGGAAATGATACTTGACATTAGAAAAGCTTTAGCATACGAACTACACGATCTAGTGCTATGCTTAGGATTGGGTCTTGTCCATCACATCATTCTCCTAATGATGTGATCCCGTTATCAACGACATCCAATGTCCATGGTCAGGAAACTGTAACCATCTATTGATCAACAAGCTAGTCAACTAGAGGCTTACTAGGGACATGGTGTTGTCTATGTATCCACACATGTATCTGAGTTTCCTATCAATACAATTCTAGCATGGATAATAAACGATTATCATGAACAAGGAAATATAATAATAATCAATTTATTATTGCCTCTAGGGCATATTTCCAACAGTCTCCCACTTGCACTAGAGTCAATAATCTAGTTCACATCGATATGTGATTAACACTCAAGGTCACATCCCCATGTGACTAACACCCAAAGAGTTTACTAGAGTCAATAATCTAGTTCACATTTACCATGTGATTAACACTCGATGAGTTCTGGGTTTGATCATGTTATGCTTGTGAGAGAGGTTATAGTCAACGGCTCTGAACCTTTCAGATCCGTGTGTGCTTTACAAATCTCTATGTCATCTCCTAGATGCAGCTACCACGTTCTATTTGGAGCTATTCCAAATAACTGTTCTACTTGGAGCTATTCTAAATTGTTGCTCCATTATACGTATCCGGTATCTCTACTCAGAGCTATCCGGATAGGTGTTAAGCTTGCATCGACGTAACCCTTTACGACGAACTCTTTTACCACCTCCATAATCGAGAAAATTCCTTAGTCCACTAGTTACTAAGGATAACTTTGACCGCTGTCCTGTGATCCATTCTTGGATCACTCTTGTACCCCTTGACTGACTCATGGCAAGGCACACTTCAGGTGCGGTACACAGCATAGCATACTGTAGAGCCTACGTCTTAAGCATAGGGGACGACCTTCGTCCTTTCTCTCTATTCTGCCATGGTCGAGCTTTAAGTCTTAACTTCATACCTTACAACTCAGGCAAGAACTCCTTCTTTGACTGATCCATCTTGAACACCTTCAAGATCATGTCAAGGTATGTGCTCATTTGAAAGTTCCATTACGCGTTTTGATCTATCCTTATAGATCTTGATGCTCAATGCTCAAGCAGCTTAATCCAGGCTTTCCATTGAAAACACTTTCCAAATAACCCTATATGCTTTCCAGAAATTCTACGTCATTTCTGATCAACAATATGTCAACAACATATACTCATCAGAAATTCTATAGTGCTCCCACTCACTTCTTTGGAAATACAAGTTTCTCATAAACTTTGTATACACCCAAAATCTTTGATCATCTCATCAAAGCATACATTCCAACTCCGAGATGCTTACTCCAGTCCTCAGAAGGATAGCTGGAGCTTTGCATACTTATTAGCATCTTTCAGGATTGACAAAACCTTCCGGTTGTATCACATACAACCTTTCCTCAAGAAAAATCGTCGAGGAAACAATGTTTTGACATCCTATCTGCAAGATTTCATAAATAACGCAGTAATCGCTAATATAATTCCAACAGACTCTTAGCATCGCTACGAGTGAGAAAGTCTCACCGTAGTCAACTCCTTGAACTTGTCGGAAAACATCTTAACGACAAGTCGAGCTTTCTTAATGGTGATACTTATCATCATTGTCCGTCTTCCTTTTAAAATCCATATGTACCTAACAGCCTTACGACCATCGAGCCATTCTGCCAAAGTCTACACTTTGTTTTTATACATGGATCCTCTCTCGGATTTTATGGCCTCGAGCCATTTATCGGAATCCAGGCCCACCACCGCTTCTCCATAGCTCGTAGGTTTATTGTTGTCTAGCAACATGACTTCCAAGACAGGATTACGTACCACTCTAAAGTAGTACGCATCCTTGTCATCCCACGAGGTTTGGTAGTGACTTGATCTGAAGTTTCATGATCACTATCATAAGCTTCCACTTCAATTGGTGTAGGTGCCACAGGAACAACTCTTTGTGCCCTGCTATACACTAGTTGAAGTGACGGTTCAATAACCTCATCAAGTCTCCCCCATCCTCCCACTCAATTCTTTCGAGAGAAACTTTTCCTCGAGAAAGGACCCGATTCTAGGAACAATCCCTTATTGCTTTCGGATCTGAGACAGGAGGTATACCCAACTGTTTTGGGTGTCCTATGAAGATGCATTTATCCGCTTTGGGTTCGAGCTTATCAGCCTGAAACTTTTTCACATAAGCGTCGCAGCCCCAAACTTTTAAGAAATGGTAGCTTAGGTTTCTCTAAACCATAGTTCATACGGTGTCATATCATCGGAATTATGTGGTGCCCTATTTAAATGTGGTTGTCTCTAATGCCTAACCCATAAACTATCGTGGTAATTCGATAAGAGACATCATGGTATGCATCATATCCAATAGGGTGTAGTTATGATGTACGGACACACCATCACACTACGGTGTTCCAAGCTGTATTAGTTGTGAAACAATTTCCACAATGTCTTAATTCTGTGCCAAACTCGTAATTCAAATATTCATCTCTATGATTATATCATAGATATTTTATCCTCTTGTCACGACGATCTTTCAACTTCTCCCTGAAATTATTTGAACCTTTCAATAATTCAGACTCGTGATTCATCAAGTAAATATACTCAACATCTACTCAAATCATCTGTGAAGTAAGAACATAACGATATCCACTACACGCCTCAGCACTCATTGGACTGCATACATCAAAATGTATTACTTCCAACAAGTTGCTTTCTAGTTCCATTTTACTGAAAACGAGGCTTTCAGTCATCTTGCCCATGTGGTATGACTTGCATGTCTCAAGTGATTCAAGATCAAGTGAGTCCAAACGGTCCATTTGCATGGAGTTTCTTCATGCATATACACCAATAGACATGGTTCGCATGTCTCAAACTTTTCAAAACGAGTGAGCCCAAAGATCCATCAACATGGAGCTTCTTCATGCGTTTTATACCGATATGACTTAAGTGGCAGTGCCACAAGTAGGTGGTACTATCATTACTATCTTTTGGCATGAACATGTGTATCACTACGATCGAGATTCTATAAACCATTCATTTTAGGTGTAAGACCATTGAAGGTATTATTCAAATAAGCAGAGTAACCATTATTCTCTTTAAATGAATAACCGTATTGTGATAGACATAATCCAATTATGTCTATGCTCAACGCAAACACCAATCTCGATGGTAGAGGGAGCGTACGATATTTGCTCAACCTTGGAAATACTTCCAACACATATCGTCATCTCACCTTTAGCTAGTCTCCGTTTATTCCGTAGCTTTTATTTCGAGTTACTAACACTTAGCAACCGAACCGGTATCTAATACCCTGGTGCTACTAGGAGTACTAGTAAAGTACACATCAACACAATGTATATCCAAAATACTTCTATCGACCTTGCCAGCCTTCTCATCTACCAAGCATCTAGGGTAATTCTGCTCCAGTGGCTGTTCCCCTTATTACAGAAGCACTTAGTCTCGGGTTTGGGTTCAACCTTGGGTTTCTTCACTAGAGCAGCAGCTGAATTGCCGTTTCATGAAGCATCCCTTCTTTCCCTTTCCCTTCTTGAAACTAGTGGTTTCACCAACCATCAACAATTGATGCTCCTTCTTGATTTCTACTTTTGTGGTGTCAAACATCGCGAATATCTCAAGGATCATCATATATGTCCCTGATATATTATAGTTCATCACGAAGCTCAAGCAGCTTGGCGGTAATGACTTCGGAGAAACATCACTATCTTATCTGGAAGATCAACCCCCACTCGATTCAAATGATTGTTGTACTCAGACAATCTGAGCACAAGCTCAACCATTGAGCTTTTCTCCCTTAGTTTGCAGGCTAAGAAAATCGTCGGAGGTCTTATACCTCTTGACGTGGGCACGAGCCTGAAATCCCAATTTCAGCCCTCGAAGCATCTCATATGTTTTGCGACGTTTCAAAACGTCTTCGGTGCCTCAACTCTAAACCGTTTAGCATTACGCACTGAACTATCATGTAGTCATCAAAACGTGTATGTCAGCTGTTCGCAACATCCACAGACGACGTTCGAGGTTCAGCACACTGAGCGGTGCATTAAGGACATAAGCCTTCTATGAAGCAATGAGGACAATCCTCGGTTTACGGACCTAGTCCGCATAATTGCTACTATCAACTTTCAACTAATTTTTCTCTAGGAACATAACTAAACAGTAGAACTAAAGCGCGAGCTACGATATAATTTGCGAAGACCTTTTGACTATGTTCAGGATAATTTAGTTCATCTTATGAACTCCCACTCAGATAGACATCCCTCTAGTCATCTAAGTGATTACATGATCCGAGTCAACTAGGCCGTGTCCGATCATCACGTGAGACGGACTAGTCAACATCGGTGAACATCTTCATGCTGATCGTATCTACCATACGACTCATGCTCGACCTTTCGGTCTTCTGTGTTCCGAGGCCATGTCTGTACACATGCTAGGCTCGTCAAGTCAACCTAAGTGTTTGCATGTGTAAATCTGTCTTACACCCGTTGTATGTGAACGTTGGAATCAAACACCCGATCATCACGTGGTGCTTTGAAACAACGAACTGTCGCAACGGTGCACAGTTAGGGGGAACACCTTCTTGAAATTTTAATGAGGGATCATCTTATTTACTACCGTTGTTCTAAGCAAACAAGATGCATAAACATGATAAACATCACATGCAACCAAATAGTGACATGATATGGCCAATATCATATTGCTCCTTTTGATCTCCATCTTCGGGGCTCCATGATCATCATCGTCACCGGCATGACACCATGATCTCCATCATCATGATCTCCATCATCGTGTCTTCTTGAAGTTGTCTCGTCAACTATTACTTCTACTACTACAGCTAACGGTTAGCAATAAAGTAAAGTAATTACATGACGTTTATGTTGACACGCAGGTCATAAATAAATTAAGACAACTCCTATGGCTCCTGCCGGTTGTCATACTCATCGACATGCAAGTCGTGATTCCTATTACAAGAACATGATCATCTCATACATCACATATATCATTCATCACATCCTTTGGCCATATCACATCACATAGCATACCCTGCAAAAACAAGTTAGACGTCCTCTAATTGTTGTTTGCATGTTTTACGTGGCTGCTATGGGTTTCTAGCAAGAACGTCTCTTACCTACGCAAAGACCACAACGTGATATGCCAATTGCTATTTACCCTTCATAAGGACCCTGTCATCGAATCCGATCCGACTAAAGTGGGAGAGACAGACACCCGCCAGCCACCTTATGCAACTAGTGCATGTTTGTCGGTGGAACCGGTCTCACGTAAGCGTACGTGTAAGGTTGGTCCGGGCCGCTTCATCCCACGATGCCGCCGAATCAAGATAAGACTAGTAACGGCAAGCATATTGAACAAAATCAACGCCCACAACTACTTTGTGTTCTACTCGTGCATAGAATCTACGCAATAGACCTAGCTCATCATGCCACTGTTGGGGAACGTAGCAGAAATTCAAAATTTTCCTACGTGTCACCAAGATCTATCTATGGAGAAACCATCAACGAGGGGAAGGAGAGTGCATCTACATACCCTTGTAGATCGCTAAGCGGAAGCGTTCAAGTGAACGGGGTTGATGGAGTCGTACTCGTCGTGATCCAAATCACCGATGACCAAGTGCCGAACGGACGGCACCTCCGCGTTCAACACACGTACAGCCCGGTGACGTCTCCCACGCCTTGATCCAGCAAGGAGAGAGGGAGAGGTTGAGGAAGTCTCCATCCAGCAGCAGCACAACGGCGTGGTGGTGATGGAGGAGCGTGGCTATTCTGCAGGGCTTCGCCAAGCACCACGGGAGAGGAGGAAGAGAGAGGCAGGGCTGCACCAACGGGGAGATCGAATCGCGTGTTATGGGCAGCCCTAGGCCTCACTATATATAGGGGAGAGGGAGGAGGGTGCAGCCCTAGGATGAACCACGATGCCAAGGACTTAATCCATCCCGTATACAATTCCCTTTGTCTATCGGTACGATACTTGCCCGAGATTCGATCGTCGGTATCCCGATACCTTGTTCAATCTCGTTACCGGCAAGTCTCTTTACTCGTTCCGTAACACATCATCCCGTGATCAACTCCTTGATCACATTGTGCACATTATGAGGATGTCCTACCGAGTGGGCCCAGAGATACCTCTCCATCACACGGAGTGACAAATCCCAGTCTCGATTCGTGCCAACCCAACAGACACTTTCGGAGATACCCGTAGTGTACCTTTATAGCCACCCAGTTACCTTGTGACGTTTGGCACACCCAAAGCACTCCTACGGTATCCGGGAGTTGCACAATCTCATGGTCTAAGGAAATGATACTTGACATTAGAAAAGCTTTAGCATACGAACTACACGATCTAGTGCTATGCTTAGGATTGGGTCTTCTCCATCACATCATTCTCCTAATGATGTGATCCCGTTATCAACGACATCCAATGTCCATGGTCAGGAAACCGTAACCATCTATTGATCAACGAGCTAGTCAACTAGAGGCTTACTAGGGACATGGTGTTGTCTATGTATCCACACATGTATCTGAGTTTCCTATCAATACAATTCTAGCATGGATAATAAACGATTATCATGAACAAGGAAATATAATAATAATCAATTTATTATTGCCTCTAGGGCATATTTCCAACACAAACATGGCATAAAAATACATGGAAGGAATCCATTCATGATGCTTAACAAAAGTCTAACACTGAGCTACGGCCAATTCATCCATTAACAGGTTCGAACAAGCATGGCAAAAATGCATTTGACAAACAGATTTCAGACTTAGTGAAATTAACACTTGTCTGGAATTTCAGATCAGATAGCACTCTTTGGAGCAACAAAACTACATGCTACAGGACCTGAACATGGCAAAGTAAAGCATGGCATGGAGCTACTCAAAGAGCTTAACAAAAGTCCCTTAGTGACCTTGAGCCAAAAGGGATCAGAAAATACAATTGCAAGCATGTGAACATGGCAAAAACATAATCAGTTCTCAGACTTAGTGAAAACTGGAGCATGCTGAAAACAGATATCAAGTAGGCATGTTTACGAGCTCGATGCACTAACTACAGAGAAAGTCATGATAACCTAATCATACACCCATCAAGAATACACAAAATGCAAGCTAGACATGGCAAGAACAATAGAATAGCATGCACGGATCAACTACAACATCATCGGCAAAATCGCTAACAAGTAGACAATCTGCCCAGATTCACAAAATGACAAAAGTAGAGCTCGATTGACTCAAGCTAGGGTGCTCCATAATTGCAAACAAATACATGGGTGGATAGAGCACTACAAGATTAACAAAACATCCTTACCGATCATCCTCAAAAGAGGCATGGATCACTAGGAAACAACAAGAACATATGGCCATATGAGATAAACAGGTCAAGGACTTAGTGGAAATGCTAAGTCCCTGAAATCAGCATTAACAAATGCCTCACTTTGAAAGCTTGTGCTAGTCACCACACACATCACAAAAATACATGGGTTGCACCTCTGGAAAGATGGCAAAACCCTTAACAAAACATATGTAGAGCTCAAGGGCATATCATGCACACAATAATCATGGCAAAAATGACAAATATCTAAATAGAGCAGCAGATCTGACAATTAACTCAAGTAGCACTCTTCTAACAGCATTTCGGGCATCAAGATGAACTCAAATGAAAATGATGCAATGAGATGAAATGATGCACTCTCTGAGGCGAACATTTTGATATGCTATATGCCCAAAACGGAGCTACGGATGCAAAGTTATAGCACGATGAACAAGGGCATATGGATCTGGAAAAACGGGGACTTAGAAGAAAATTTGGACCTCCAGATCTAGGGTTACTGTAGCGTGGATCTCGGATCCGACGACGACACTGTAGCGGCGGAGCAAAAACGAGGTCTCCGGCGAGCGAGCTCGCTCCGGCGAGGTGATGCCGGGCACCCGAGTGCGGC
>NC_041388.1:109578192-109616097 GCF_002162155.2 Triticum dicoccoides
AGGGCGGCCGGCGGTGAGCTGCGCGAGGCCGGGCGGCGAGGGGCACGCGCCTCCCTAGTCCGGCCGGCGAGGTCGCAGCGGCCGGCCAGGCGAAGTGCGGCGAGGCGCACGGGTGGAGTCGGCGCCGGTTGCGGGGAGGACGAAGGCGGGCGGCGGCGAAGTGCGGATGGGCCTCGGGGGCTTCCCGCGGGCCTGGCGGGCCTCGGGCGGCGACGGCGATGTGGGGCGCCACGGGCTGACATGGCGGCGTCCCGTTGGTCGGCGGTGGCGGGCGGACGCGTCCGGTTGCGGCCGGACGTGTCCGATGGCGGCGGAGCTGATTTTTAGGGTTAGGGAGAGAGGAGGTCCGCGAATTTAGAGGAGGGGGTCTTTATATAGGCATAGAGGGAGCTAGGAGAGTCCAAATGAGGTGCGGTTTGCGGCCATGCAATCGTGATCGAACGCTCTAGATGATGGAGAGGGTTTTGGTGGGTTTTGGGCCAAATTGGAAGGGTGTTGGGATGCAACACACACGAGGCCTTTTTGGTCCCTCGGTTAACCGTTGGAGTATCAAACAAAGTCCAAATGATACGAAACTTGACAGGCGGTCTACCGGTAGTAAATCAAGGCTGCTTGGAAAGTCTCGGTCCAATCCGGAAATGTTTAATCCCCACACACGAAAGAAAGGTAGAAATGACCATCGGAGGAGAACGGAGCGCCGGAATGCAAAACGGACAACGGGGAAATGCTCGAATGCATGAGATGAACACATATGCAAATGCAATGCACATGATGACATGATATGAGATGCATGACAACGACAACAACACACGGAGACAAAAACCCGAACCCGAGAAAATAAAATAACTTAAGGCCGGAAACGGCAAGAGTTGGATTACAAATTAGGAAAATTATATCCGGGGTGTTACACATGGGAAGAAAGAGGAATCTTTTATCCTCTTATATAGGCAGTGAATATCGAACACCCCCCCCTCAAGCCTTAAAACTTGCTTGTTCCTAAGGGGTCGTGCTAATGGCACGGTTAGATTACCCAAACCATATTGATGAGAATCCCGTAATAAGTGGACACGATCTCTGTTTTGACGGGACGTGTCAATAGAGGCCGCGCCTCGAAACGCGAGGCGGGAGGCAAAAAAGGTTCGAAATGTTAAAGAGGCCAGACGTGATGTTTCGCCAAAAAAGTTGCCAGCTGATAGAAATTATTTTGATTAAATATTTTGCCTTCGTGGTTGAGGGTTGTGACTGTCATCCAAAGCCGGATACAGTTCTTTTATTCAGATTTCTTTAAAAGTATTCAGAAGGAGAAACCCGCCTTGCAATGTCGAAGACAAGTTGCGTGCCGAACATATCATCATTGAAGACTGGTTTAGGGGCTACTCGGGGAGTCCAAGATTAGGGGGTCCTCGGGTGTCCCGGCTATGAGATATGGGTCGGACTGATGGACCGTGAAGTTACAAGGTAGAAGACCTTCCCCTGTGTCCGGGTAGGACTCTCCTATGCGTAGATGGCAAGATTAGCGTCTGGATGTATTGTTTCCTTCTTCTACAGGCCAACTCTGTACAACCCTAGGCCCCTCCGGTGTCTATATAAACCGGAGGGTTTAGTCCGCAGAGGCTATCAGAATTCATATAGGCTAGACATTTAGGGTTTAGCCATTACGATCTCGAGGTAGATCGACTCTTGTAACCCCTATACTCATCAAATGCAATCAAGCAGGATGTAGGGTTTTACCTCCTTTAAGAGGGCCCGAACCTGGGTAAACATTGTGTTCCTGTGTCCCTTGTTACCTTCGATCCTCAGACGCACAATTCGGGACCCCCTACCCGATATCGGCCGGTTTTGACACCAACAGCCACGCCCAAGATGGTGTCAATGAAGAAGAAGAAGTCAACGACCATGGCAACTCATGGCATGATGAAGAGGTCATCTATTGCGAAGATGAGGAAGAAGAGGGCATCAACATTGCGGAGGAGCCATTGTTTATCGATGAGCTCACCCAAAGTGCCGAAGCACAAAGGAGGAGGCAAAGCATTCGCACATGATCATACAACAAAGATGAGGACACTTTGATTTGCGAGAGTTGGATGGACGGAGAACAAGATCCCAGACCGGTGTCGAGCAAAGAAAATTGGTTTTTTGGAGGAGAGTTCACAAAACCTTTCACAAACGGAGGAAGTTTGCACCGTACAAGTTTGCGACCGACTGTGGCATCAACTCAATCTAAAAGAGATGGGGTTCATTCAACAAGTATTGTGTCGCGCCTGAGAGCATCGAAACTTGTCCCGTGAGTGGCCTAGGCATGGGCGACTTGGTATGACCTCTCCTCTTTCATTGCTACGACATGTCCATGTTTGTTGTATCTTGTGTCCTTGCTATTAAATTTGTGGCCGTCTCTTTGATTGTGTAGGCATTTCAATCTTTGAAAGCCTTCAAGGCTAGGCATAAAAATAAGCCATTCACTCTCAAACATTGTTGGTCGCTCATCAAAGATTCCCCCAAGTTCAAAGATCAATATGCTGCTCTAAAGAAGAAAGGAGGGAAGGCGGTCGTGGCTGGGATGGAGATTTGTTGAAGAGGCCGAGGGGCAAGACTAACTCAAAGATTAACAAGAAACGTGTTGCGGCACCTTTCGCCTTGCAAGAACCTTTGCACGGCATGATGGCTCAAAAGAAAGTGAGAGACGAGAGGAAGCACCAAGGAAAGGAAGACCGAATGAAGATATATTTGGAGCTCCAAAAGAAGAAGCTTGACATGGAGGAGGCGGCCAAGAAGAGGAAGCTCAACATTGAGGAGGCCGCTCAAACGAAGAAGCTCGCGACCGAGGCCACCAATGCCGACACCAAAGCAAAAGAGGTGGAGCTAGCAATCATGAGCGTGAACTTGACCAACTTGTCGCCGAAGAGAAGAACTTGGTTCGGGAGCCGACAAAAGGAGATGTTCGACCGAGATGACATGGACTAGGGGAGGGCTTGGTCGTGTACTATGGTTGTTCTTTTTGAAGGCTGGCAGGTGTTGTCAGTCGTTGGCTGTGTTGCCGGTGAGAAAACTTGGGGTTCATTTTGAATGGTGGTAGTGTTGCCGGCGAGAAAACTTGGCGGGTTCGTTTTGAAGACTCACAGGTGTGCCGGCTACTGACTTTGTTGCCGGCGAGAGATTTGGGAGGTTGATCTTTCTGTAGGCTGGCATATGTATGCCGGCCGCTAGCCGTGTTGCCAGCATGAACTACGGCCGTGGTGCTTTTTTTTCTTCGCAAACAATTCTAGGCAGCCAGACAAGATGCGTCCACGCGTTAGGTGCACCGCCATTGCATCCAGAAAACAGCTGGACGCCGCTCCATCGCCCTACCTAAAAAGACAAAATTCGAACAAAATAGATTTCCGTTTGGGCTGTGCGGCCTTACAAACTGTAATTTGTTTACTGGGAATGGAGGGGGTAGGAATTGGGGAGTGATTTCAAACTGTAATTTGTTTACTGTTAGCAGTCGTACTTGTCAGCTAAAGATCGACGCCGGTGTGAACTTAGCCGTGTAGACTGAGTCGCTGCTCGATCTTGCATGCAGTTGTAGGAAATCGATGCCGTAGGACAACGCATACCGTTAACATATAAAGAAAATCTTGTGTTGTCTCGTAGTACTAGTATCGCCGTCCTAGCTCGTGTGCAAGTGTGTAACGTGTTCTTTGAAGAATCGAAATAAGTGTAACGTGTGAGTAGACAGTAGTACTTGTTTGTTTGTGTGCGCGAAATGTTACTGTTACCCAGACGGCGCATGCAGTTGGTGGCGGTAAAATCGGCGATTTGCATGTGTCATGTTGTGGCTCATAGAGCAGGCATGATGCACTGACACTGCATCGCCGCTATACGCATCCAGGCCAGGCCACAGTGTACCCTAGACAAGGTTCATGCATGCTCATCCATTTTCCTTCTCCCAAATTCATGCCCGTAGAAAGGCGAGAGAATTTATGGCATGCGCGGGGCACTCATGCCCTGGCGCCAGTTTTTTATTTTGACTTTCGATTTTTAAACTTTTATATTTTTTAGAAAAAAAATTGTATTAGGTTCTGTTTTTATATTCGTGTTTCTCGTGACCAGTCCTTTCAAATAAGATCCATTTTAAATATATTTGGATGACTTTTGAAAAAATACGTAAGTTTCTGGAAACCCCTTTTCAGCTGAAACCGATACTTTCATTAAATAAATTATGTACAAGAAATTACAAATAGATCAACTAGTACCAGTTCTAGGAAACATAATAGCTAAAAAATTATATTACATGTACTGAGCTACCCAAGTTTTGATCTTTTCTGTCTTGCTGTGCTATGCTCTGAGTTCTATTGCCCACAGGCCTTTTTTCAGGTAATAATTCCAGGTGTTCATATGAGGTGCTGATGATCTGAATATGTTGTCATTCCTCATTGGCCATATACTCCAACATCCCATGATAATGATATACAAAGCAATTTCTTCTGGAAGTTGAGACAGAGATAGGACGATTTCATCATTGACAGATATCTCTCTTTGCTTGCCAGGTATAAGAAAATCCCAACGCCTGAGTGCAAATGGACAATTCCAAAATAGATAAAGTAGTATTTCCTCATTTTTGTGTGAGCAAAGAACACAGTTGTAATCTCCCAGATACATGCTCTTACGTTGTAATAGATTCCTTGTGTTCACCCTATCATGTAATAACGTCCAGAAAAATATCTTGTGTGTCGGTTCGCAGGAGGTGCTCCATAGTTGCTTAAATATACCGTGAGAATTGTTTGCCCCAGTGATTGCTTTGTACATTTTCATGGATGAATATTATGTGGTGGTCCATGAATAAATCCATCTGCCTTGTGTATCATTTGCCTCTGTGTTGTCAATCAGGTCATTCAAACAGTTGAATTGCTGATAAGCCTTCGGAGATAATGGTCTATGAAAGAGTTGATTGGTATTTGTGTGCTCAAGAATCTTGGACAATGAGATGTCTCTGTTGGTAGCAAAGGAGTGCAACTCAGGGTAAGTGAGAAGAAGTGGTTGACCAGACCAGTTATTTGACCAAAATAAGGTGGTGTCTCATATTTTTTTTTTGCTTAAAATCATATCTCTAAAACTGGTTAAAACTTGACATTTTATATGCAAAAAACATAAGTTTCAAACATTAAAACTTAAAACTTACTATGCCCTTCGTGGGATTAAACTACTACGCAAATCACAAGGCAAAACGAACGGGCGACAGGACTTGACAGGTAAGTGCCCTCGCACCCGCGTGCCGCTGCGAAGTTCCACCATAGAAAGCAGATTGGTAAAAATCCATCAGATTTGGTACTTGTGATGTTGTAACTAACCCACAGACCAGTAACCACTACTTCCTCCGTCCGAAAAAACTTGCCCCTCAAATGGATGTATCTAGCACCAAGTGCTATACATTTATTTGAGAAACAACTTTGGGACAAGTTTTTTCAGACAGAGGGAGTATTTTTTCGTTCTAGTGTCAAAAACACTTTTATATTATAGGACAGTAGAAGTTTTTTTTATAGAGAAGTGCGTACTTCCTTTCTCTAAAACATCGCTAATCTGGGAGAACTATATAAGATACGTACCAGAAGAAAACCTTTCTTTGATACCAGTAGATCTCAGTACTGTAGATAAGCATGGAGACATGTGTGGTGGGCATGCCTGTGTGGTGAGACCTAGCGTGAGGCATCTCCCTGACGAGCAAGACGACACGGGCACGCATAGGATACCGGAGTAGGACGGCACGGCCTAGTGCAGTGCAGGGCAGACGCAGACGCAGCGCTACGTTTTGTTTAATCGAATCTAGGCCAATTAGTTTAAGCTAAACCCTATACTTTTTTTTCGGGGTGCTAAACCCTACACTTCGTGTTTGGGGAATGTCTGCTCTTTGAACACAAGAAAAACTCTAGGTCTACGTAGGCCCTCGTGCATGGGGTGCAAAAACTGTTTTCTTTTTCGTTTATATCAAGATGGACAATGTCTAGATTATGCTACACCATAGGGTACATGTCGTAAGCAATCTTAGGGTATCTTCAAGGCGTACCAACAAACTGTCCGCATCCATCTGGATCGTGATGTCCGAACCACGGAAGTCATCGAACTACTTAAACTTAAGGGTCCGTTCGGATGCTCTCCAGCTTTCGAAACGAGCCAGCTTCTCGCGGGAGCTGTGCGAGCTGGCTTCTCGCGGGAGATGGACTCGCGTTCGGCTGGGCGAGCTGGCTTCTCGCGGGAGAAAACAGTTCGAGCGTCGGTCGCGAGAGAAAACGGTTCGAGCGTCCACTTCAGGAGGGCAATCGAGTGTAATTTCCTACAACTCCTTTTTCTCGTTTTTTTGAAGCTGGGCCGGGGCTGCTCCCAAAAATCGCACTGCCTGTTGCTCATTCTCCAGGAGCCAGATTCTCAGAGCGCTTCCGTTTGGCTGGCTTCTCGCGGGCTTCTTGGAAAGTTGAAAGCCAGCGGACATCCGAACGGGCCCTTAGTGTTATGAGATTCATTTGGTTGGTGTGTGAAGGGATGAAAAATGATGCCGCTGAAAACAGCATTTACTACAAAATAAATAGTATATTTTTTCCCATGTTCCATTGGGCAAACTGATGTTCATAATTGAACCTCAAAATACATTTGAGTCATGTCAATAGGAATGGGGGGAGTACGGAAATATTTTGGTATGGTTTCAAGAAATACAGTACTAATCAAACCTGACACGAATTTTGAATCTACTTGGTAGGACAACACAAAATCATGTTACATTGTCAGGTGTTGCTGCATCAGGTGCTTCTGCTCCCAAGCAAGAATAGTGAATTAAAATATACAAAAAATAACTTTTTACACCAAAGAGGCTCAAATTTTCTAGGCGCTTCCTAATTTCATGGCAAGATGGCATTAGAGGAGCTTGGAGAACAAGAGCAACTTTGGACATTTTGGAGCTTCGATTTTTTTTTGTTTGACGGAGATCTTCTTGAAATCATCTTGGAACTAACATTTGCAAGCACCTAGAACATCCATGCCTCTTTAGTGTATTTTTTCAGGTATTTTTGAATTATTTTGCTATTTCTTTTGAATTTACTGCTCACTCACGTGTAGATGAGCTTGGGCTCGGGTACGAATTCTCCCGTGACAAAGGGTATTTTAAAGAAAGAATTCCTTATTTAACACTATGTTAAATTTTGTTTTCCTATTTGACACTGAATTTTTTTTCTTCCCTAAATAACATCGATTTTAAATTTTATGCTTTTTATAACACTTCCGTCCATTTTTCCGTCTAGCGCTGTTAACTTGCATGTAAAAAAACACTTTTACCCTCATATATGTTGGCTAAGGTTACAGTACGTCGATGCTACCGTACGAAGTACTTCGACGAGGTTCCTGGCCGGTGCTATTGGCGACAGCAACACGTGTAGAAAGACAAAAACTCGCTTGGTAACTTAGTACGCCAGGCTGGACGTAGAACGATGCTCACGTAGGAAGCTTGATCGATTCTAGCCGAGCTAGCTAGCATGTGAAGCTAGCTTGGACTAGCCAACCGCACACACGTACACGTCACGATGCTGATCGATTGATGGCGATTGTATTTGGCATAAGTTAGAGTGGTTTTGTGATGGATGGTCGACGACGTGTACAGAAAAACTGTGTCGCGTGTGTGTATGTGTTGGAGTTCCATGCTAGTCAGCTGTACATAGCCCCCGGCGTGTCTGCATGGTCGGTCGAGCTGTGGAATTGTATTTTTTTTTGTTTTTGAATATTAGCATCTAGTATTAAATTTTGGTCGCATGCCACATGAGGGATAAAAAGGTCTTTTCAGATGACATTTAACACTGTTAAGATCTAAAATAGACGGAAATGTTATATAGGACATTCAATTTAGACAAAGTGCTAAATAAGGAAGCGAAATATTTTCAGTGTTAAATAGGGAAAGAAAATTTAGGACAGTATTAAATAAGGAATTCTCTCTATTTTAAACGGGGTTGCTGCTCTACAATTTGCATTAGCAAAACATCGACATGCACGATTGTATAGGATATGGTACTTAATCAAACCCGGAGCACAAACGTATGAAGATGAAAACATGTAGTACTAGGGCATCTCCAAGATGGACCCGCAAATCGTCCGGATCCATCCGGACCGCGGAAGGCATGCAACATGGGTCTGTATCGGTCCGCGGGATGGTTCGGACACAATTTCTCCCGTAAATTAGGGACAAAGTGGGGGGAGGTTTGCGGGAGTCCGCACACCTGGAACGTAGTACTTCGACACCCCTAGCCCACCCAATCCCCCCTCTCAGTTCCATTTTCTTCCACTCAACCCCTTCTACCCCTCGCTTTGCATCTGCACCCTTCACCTCCGCCTCCGTTGTTGTACGTCTCTGGCTGCCACAGAGGCATTGCCGGATGTCCGCAACCAGCACCGACGCGCCTGCTCGCCTTTACGACGGAGCCTTCCACCCTGGAGCCGTTTGTACCAAGGTACACTTCGCCCCTGTCGACAACCTCCATGGCAGACACTACCCCCGACAGGTATTCGATCAAATATCATTGAGCTTATTTTCAAATGATATGTCGCTTTTTAGAGTACGAAGGATGGCCAACTATTCGACCATGGAGAATGACTTGTTGTGGGATGCGTGGCTGGCCGTATCCGTGGATTATGTAGGCAGGAGCAGAGGGGAGCCTTTCTAGGAGCAAGTGCATGAAAAGTTTCACGCACAAAAGCACATTGCACCCCTACGACATGTACATCATTCAACCATGCAACGTGAGGACTTATCGTTTCGTTGGCACGTTATCCAGATCAGCATCACCAAGTCTTGCGATGTGGTTTGTCAGCTCGAGGCAAGGTGGCCATTGCACGCGGCAGAGGACGAGATCACACGTTTTTCTTCCTCTTGCTCAACTTGTTGATTGACTCATTCACTCAATGTTGATCTACATGTTATTTGTAGCCCGCACGCGCTGCCGTGGTGTACCACAGGATAGAGGGACGGCCATTTACGTGCACACATTGTTAGATGAAGCTGAAGGCGGAGTATGTGTGGGACGACATGATCCGTTCATAAAAACTTATTGGATATCCAGGATCTAGTCGAATTAGAGATATTGTTGTACTAGACTTAATTTGCATGGTATGTATGGATGATTTGTGCTATTTTTCTGTCTGAACTTTGATGAATCTTGGCCGGTTTGCATGAATTTCATCCGATTAGTTAAAATGCGGTTTGAAATGTATATGACTATGGTTGGATGGCTGCCTACCACATTCGTGTCCGTGGACTGGCCTCCCTATCCGCGGACTGATGCGGGAGGAAATTTGCATGTTGCCGCTGAAGATGCCCTTACCAAGAAGGTTTTTCATGTATCGTACTATGCAGTTGTTTAAATGCTACGACCTCTTTGTCTCGTGACACTCGAGAACACATGTGATTACGGATCCCTGCCTCTGCCTCCAGTCGGCGCCATTTCCAGACTGCCTCGTCTTTTGTGTCCTTAAGATCATGGAGGTGTGGTGGACCTTGATAACCCACAAGTATAGGGGATCGCAACAGTTTTCGAGGGTAGAGTATTCAACTCAAATATATTGATTCGACACAAGGGGAGCCAAAGAATATTCTCAAGTATTAGCAGCTGAGTTGTTAATTCAACCACACCTGGAAACTTAATATCTGCAGCAAAGTGTTTAGTAGCAAAGTAATATGATAGTAGTGCTAACGATATCAAAAGGTAATGGTAGCAAAAGTAATATTTTTGGTGTTTTGTAGTGATGGTAACAATAGCAACGGAAAAGTAAATAAACGAAGAACAATATATGGAAAGCTCATAGGCAATGGATCGGTGATAGAGAATTATCCCGGATGCGATCGATCATGTAACAGTCATAACCTAGGGTGACACAGAACTAGCTCCAGTTCATCAATGTAATGTAGGCATGTGTTCCGAATATAGTCATACGTGCGTATGGAAAAGAACTTGCATGACATCTTTTGTCCTACCCTCCCGTGGCAGTGGGGTCCTAGTGGAAACTAAGGGATATTAAGGCCTCCTTTTAATAGAGTACCAGGCCAAAGCATTAACACACAGTGAATACATGAACTCCTCAAACTACGGTCATCACCGGTAAGTATCCCGATTATTGTCACTTCGGGCACTATAAAAAAAATACACTTACTTGATGATACGTGTTTGTCACAGTAGGTCGCGTTTTTTGTCATGCATGTATATCCATAACGAATTTATGACAGAATCAAGATAGTCATACATGTGCTGTCGTAGAAGTGTTCCATGACATTCCCAAAATTATCATCACGGAAGTGTCCACTTTCATGACGATACATCGCGCGTCACAGAAGTGCTTTCGTCAAGGGTGACCGACACGTGGCATCCACCGTAACGGAACACCGTTAAGCTATCGGGTCAGATTTTGGATCCGATAACCCGTTAACAGCCCTGACCAATGGGAAATTTCCACGTGTAAAATTCTGATTGACCGAAGGGAACACCTGTCATCTCGTTAGTGGGCCAGATGTCGCCTGTCCATTGGAGCAGACCAGCCTATGATACGTCGACACGTGGCTGGGCCCAACAGAGGCCCATATAGGTTAAAAAGGCCGGCCCAGTCAAAGGCCCATAGAACTTAATCAGGTACTAGTGGGCCAGCCCAATAACGGCCTGCTTAATAAAGGCCCATTTACGTCCCGAAGCCAGATCTGGCCCGGTAATTATTCGCCCAATATTTGGGCCCATTTGCGGCCCGAAGCCAGATCTGGCCCGTTAATTGTTCGCCGAATATTTGGGCCCAACTACAGCCCAGTGACTTTCGGCCTGTTAGAGGCCTGATGTAGACATGGGCCCATTTCAGTCCGGTGTGACTTTCGGCTTGGGAATGGCCCGTGCTGCCCATGGGCCATATATGGTCCGACGGGACATCGAACCCACTAACGGCCCGTGCTAAAGGTGGCAACAGTTAAGCCCAACGTGACTTTGGGCCTGTTAAAGGCCTGTCGTGTAATTCGACCCGTTGATGCCTGTGTTAAGCTTTCGGCCTCTTAAAGGCCCATGATATCAGTGGGCCAACTAAGGCCCGAGATATGTTTCGGCCTGGTAACGGCCCGTGACCTAACTGGGCCCAAAACGGCCTGGTCTACATTTCGCCATGCTGAAGGCCCGTCAACGACTAGTGAAAATTGAGGCCCAACATGCATTTTGGCCTGCTAAAGGCCCATGGTTTCATCTCGGCCATAACAGGCCAGTACAATATTCAGCCTGTTAATGGCCCAACGCTACCTGGGCCAAACTAAGCGCTGGGTCGACAAAAGGCCCAACTAAAATATAGGTCGATGTAAGTTTGGGCCTGGCGCAATGTGTGAAGGCCCCAATCATTCGGGCCCAAGAAAGACGCAGGCCGGCCCAATTGTGGCCCGCTAAAAACCTGGCCCGTTAGAGTCGAATGTTCCGGTCCGGTTGACTACATCTGATTTTTTTCAGATAGCGAATGATGGCAGTAACTACTAGGAATTAAGAACAAACCTACTCTATACAATAAAGAAATTATGGCATAGTAACTAAGAATAAACCTACACTATACAATAAAGGATTTAAGGTATATTACATCCACTGGGCATCGAAGTTCGCCACCAGTGATCATAAAGCGCAATGAAGAAGCAGATTACAAAAACTGGGCACCATTGCAGCGTAACAAAATAATACTGAACCGAGACCACTTCCAAGACAGTTTAAGAAAGGTTAGCCTAGCGGGGGAACTGCTGCGCAAGCTGCTGAGCAAGGCTGTGAGACCGGCCTAGCATGTCGGTCATAGCTTCCAGGTGTAGTTGTTTAGCGATGAGGTTCTCATTGGTGTTCTCTGCAATCTTTCTTAGAGATAGGACTTCAAGTCGAAGTTAAGTTGCAGAATGCCTTTCTGCTAGAACTTGGGACTGAAGAAGTCGAACTGATTCAGACAACGAATTCTGTGAGCTTGTCTGACTGTTAGTCTCAAGTAACTTGAACACTGCATCAAGACAAGACTTTGGGGTTGTCTCGCTATCTTGAAGATGTTTTGCCTTCTTTGCTGCAATATATGTTGGGTTTGTCTCACAGCCTTCAGCAGACTTGTGCATGCCAACAGGCATATCACCCTGAAACAAAGCAGAGAGATGACATGTTTTGCACGTGTATAAACAAAGATGATAACTGTTCTGTCAATTCTATCCAATTTCAAATTAGAAAATAAAGAGTAAGTTCAAAATATCAATAGCATAATTTGGCATTGTTCATAATGCGGGGAGCTTCACCACACTACTGGATTACCATGTCAACATAACAAGCATAGATGAAGGGCAAAGAAAATCATTGTATCTATTTTGGATAATGTGCATGGCATGTTGTTCATCTCATCAGCCACATCAGTAAGATAAAACAGGAGATGACAAGGTGCAAGCCTGGGCTGCTTCACCACGCACTGGATTATAGATCCACAAAAACAAGCATACATATAGGGAGTATTAAGTAATGTGCATAGTATGAATAAGGAATTTGGTTTTACAAGTAAAACTTAGAACTTACGGTTCTTACGAACATGCATTTTGGTAGAAACAACAAACTAAACAGCAGTAAACGATAGGGAGTATGAGCAAATTAAACAGCAGTTGAGGATAAAGGCTTTAGAAGGACTGACTTACATTAACAGTTAACATCGGCTTTGTAATGCCCTTCTCCATGTCAAGGGAAGAATAACTCAAGAATTTTAGCACATAATCTTCTTCATAAGCATTGCCTGTACTCTACATTTTGTAGAGAGTAATTATAGATATGATAATACTGGAAGGGATAGAGGATAATGAATATAAGATGCAGATTGATGCTACATAATCAACTACCAATCCCTGGAAGTACAAGCGTTACAGGACAAAATGTACTGACAAGAGCAATGGGCTACACTTCTGCACTGGCATTGTCTGTGTATTCTACTTGTTGGTAAGATTAAATATAGATATGATCTTTTTTAGTAAATGGTGGGCGAGGGAGATAAGATGCAGAATGCTACAAAATGAACCAGTCCCTCTTCCCATAATACAAGAGTGTTTTGAACACTGGTGTACTGTACAAAACGTTCTTTTATTATGGGGCAGAGGGAGTAGCTGTTAATGTAAGTATAGTGATAGACCACGTTCAGTCCTTACAAGAGGACTACAGAGCTAAACCTCTTCAAAAGCATTGGGTTGATTCTAAATTTATGTAAGAGTCCATACGGATCTTATAATGTCCACCAAATGAACGATTACGAGGCTAACATGTGCAGTGATGCTACATAATCAAACAACTATGAAAGTAAGTATGGTCATACAGGGCAAGAGGTACTCACAGGACCAATGCAGTGTGCAGTATAGTTGCGAGATTCTGTGGTCCCTTGAGAACGAATGTTCTTCTGCTAACAATTTTCGTACAAATGAGACATTAAGGCAAATGCAGAAATGTAGTTTAAATTGTGATGTGATATAATAGACAGTACCTTATGCTACAGCCGAGACCAATGTGTAACAAGATTATTCCAGTCACCATCGGATAAATGTAGCACCGGAGACTTTACAGAAATTTCGTTCAGAGGCTTGCCATCGAAGTGCGCTTGCCTCAGGTAGGAACGATACTTCATCAACGAGTGCTTGAAAATCGCAACCAACCCTTGCTCGTCATCACAATCCAGTTTGCTCCTCGCCTATTTAAAAGAATGAAATCTTGTGTCTTCTGTTAGCACAAACATATGCAGTAATGACCATGAATAACATTAGTACATTACTTACGCGTAAGTTGCGGAGGAAGACTGGAAATTGTTCTATGTTTGCGGAATAATCTTTCCATGAAGGAAAGATGCGCACAAAGTTCCTGACAACAACATAAGCTTCGTCTTCTAAACTGGGAAGAAATGGAACAGGGGTCCTATTTGCTGCAATTGGGGCTCTCTCTGGTTCGAAAAGGGATTTGGCAACTGGATTTGGTGTACTCTTTGCTGGAATGGTGGTTTTGTGTCGTACAGCTGGTGCTATGTCAACTGGCATAATCATACTGTTTGCTGCAATTGGGGTCTGCTGAGTTGGGGCATCAGAAATGACCAGCGTAGTAGGGCTAGAGTCTGCTAGAGTTGGGGTATTTTGTGGGTCAGGTGATATTGCAACTACACCTAATGGGCTATTTGATTTATCAGGTGCCACTACCTTTTCCAAATACTTTGCTTGTGCTCCTCCATGATCAGCAATCGCCCTCTTCCTTTTGAACGTCTGATACACAAGAACATCATTTGAATGGATAAATATGGTATGATGACAGATGTAATATGTACTGAAAATGGATAGGCAGGGCGTATTCACATACATGATGTGTAAACTAAGCTAATAGCAGTTCAACAAAGTAGAAGCAATGCAAAGCATCAGTTGCAATATATGTGCGAGCAATGTAACCTTGGAAAGTTAGAGCAAGTACCTTGATGGGTGAATAAGATAGGGCATCTTCCTCTGACTCCTCCACTAGGGAGCTACATTGACTTAGGTCTCCCTCTAGCTCAGAATCACTATCAGGATCATATTCTGAGCCTGAATCTGTAGGTGGAGAGCGTTTGCATTGCATTGCATCCAGACTAGATTTCAGTCCCTTAATGCCAAGTTTGACAGCCATGGCATTGTTTTGCTTTATTCTTTTCATGCGCGCAAGCTCATAATCATTATGATACTGTTCAGAATATGAGATTCATGAAAACATAAAAGTAGTTAGATTATATATGGAATGCATTGCGGATTCAACTCGGAGAGTGTCTCCCTATAAACCCCTGCATATGCAAAGTTCACCTCCCCAACCGTGCTGACTAGACCACACACAGAAATACAAACCCCTTATGTCTCTATAACAGGCAGGCACACATTTCAAAATTGAAGTAGGAACATTAGAATCATATGAAATTCGTATTTGAACAAATAAACTAAGCAATTATGAGTGGCGTAATGTTTAGCTTCAAGGGTGGAGTGTTGGTAGTGCGACACAAAGCAAGTAGGCAGATTGTATTCCATGTAAAAGATCGAAACCTATGTAAAAGCTGGAAATGATACTTTCTTTCTATACAATGCAGTGTTTGTTACCCACACATGATGGAAGAGATCACATAGAGAAATATTATTCACTCATGTCTACGGTTCCAGTATTTAGAAACAGGGTGGTCCACCCTAAAAGAATATTGACAACAAATATGACAAGGCAAGCATAGATGTAGTGAATCAATTATTTACTTGTGAGCTTACTAGGACAAGTTTGCAGAATTGTAACTCCAGTAAGAGACCGTCCAAAATCTGAATGAATAAGTTTGTCTAGCACTTATTGTTTGCTACTAATCGATGTGAATAATTGGATATCATATCGAATGAGTAAGAAAGGCAAGTAAAATTGTCAACAAACCTGGCTTGCAGTAGTAATCTGGGTTAATGTCACTACGACCAATAATCCAAAATGACTAGTTTCTGTTCCGAGGGCTGGAATTTTGAAAACCCTGTGAACTTTGGAGGTACTAAAGATTACCGAAATACATCTGAACCATTAAGTGTAGGTAGCACTGAGCACACAACAAACCCTAATGACAGTCCTGCCTAATGAGTAATGAATCCATTAGAAAATGGGTGATGAGGAGTGGCTGCTGAGTGTTGAGGACGTATCTCAGGATAAATCGGGTTGGCTTGGTGGGTGCTGCACGCCTGAGCCCTGAACGGACCGGGAAGGTAGGCACGGCGGCGCGCCCGGGCAGCGGTGACGCTGTTGGGAGAGCGGCTCCTGGCCTCCTGTTAGTCCAGCATCTCCTCCTAGAGTCATGCCGTCCGGGGATGGCAAGTCGCCAGCGAGGCAGGCGGCTGGGGGCGAGTAGAGATCGGAAGCGCGCAGCAGAACAAAGGGGAATCGGGGCCTGGGACAACTCAAAATCCCAGGGTGGGCCGGCCCACCGTGGGCACCCTGTAGAGATACACACCTGAGCGGCGAACATGCATTTTCGAAACTAATTTAGGAATATTTAGCCGACCAATTAAACAACTCTGTTTTAATAATATCAGATTCGTATTTGAACAACTAAGCTTGTTTAGCTTGATGGGTGGAGCAGTGTTATTATGACACGAAGCACGTATTCTGATCATATAGTGATCATAAAAGAGGGAAACTCTAAGCATATTTTTTTAGCAAAAGAGGGTTTCCCCTCCGATTTCTATTAAAGAAACCACCACAGAACCAACATGATCAATTAAACCCTAAGCATGATCAATTAAATCGTATTATGGTTGTGCCATGGCAGATTTGAAGCTGCAAACCGGAGAAATGATATTTAGCATCCATTGTTTGCTTTGAACTAAGAACTAAATTCTAAGAGCTAAAAAGAAAGTAGAGTAACCAAGTTAAGATCTATTTTCTGGTTGAGATCAAAAAGTTGAGGAGATATGAACTACCACCTCTCTTGCGGCGCCGTGTAGGCATCAGGGGTGCGATGGCTGTCGGTGGCGTTGAAGCAGATCTGCGACGGTAGACGGGTGCATCGGGGGATAAGTCTCGTTGCAGTAGAAGAGAAGGTCGTATGAGCGGCCCCGGCAAAGAGGACGACGGCGCCGATGAAGCGAGAGGACGCGATGCAAGGCTATTGGTCCGTCGCCCTGGATGAGAAACATCCATCTCTAGTAGTGGACGACGCAGTCTTGGTAGGCGCTCCGGCATGGTGGAGGACGGTGGCGATGGATGTGGTGGAGGACGGCGGCGATTGATGGGGTGGCGGACGGAGGCTGGTGTGGGGATGGGGTGTTCTAGCGCGGACGGTGTATGAATGGGAAAATGGAGGGTGAGGTACGGGGAACCATGTTTTTGGGGCGCGCCTGTCTGAAATATGGGAAAGTTACGAACTTAGCCCCCATTTAAAATTTGGACGTCTCGTCGGTTGGGGATAGGACGGTAATCTCGCATCTCGCCAATATTTGCCCAAAGCGATTTTTGGCGAGGAGAGGGTGGTTGGTGCCCATGGTTGGCGCCCACGGTGTATGAATAGGGCTGACAGGTAGGGCGGTTGTGTCACGTCTGAGTGAAGTTACAAACCTGCCCCTATTGAAAATATTTGCCTACATCGATTTCGGCCAAGTCGAGTTTGTTTTGCTGCCCACCGTGTATGAATGGGGAATGGAGGGAGAAACAGAGGTCTTTTGGACGAGCTTCAATCAAATGAGTTTTGCCGCCCATGTTTGACGCCCACCGTGTCGGAATGGGCTCAAAGGCGGTCATGACACGTCTAATTGAAGTTACTAACCTACCCCTATTTACAGCAGTGGAAATCGGGCCGATGGATTGTCTATGTAATGGGTAGACAGTAATTTACATCTCCCAAACACTTGGCTTCGGGCAGCCGACGTGGGAGTGGACATTTTGCTGCTTCTTTCGAATTTTGGGACAATAAGCATCCACGTTTACCCTGGCAACTAAATTTGAATCCATTTTGTATTCCTATATGAATCTTTATAAATCATTCTATGTGTTATTATATATCTTCAAAAGGACGACAAAGATGTATTCCACTGTCATATATGAATATAGTTTACAAATGCCGATACTCAAATTCAGAAAATAGAATCTAGTTTAAGGTGAATTCGAATATTTGGAACACTTCGTGTCTAACTCAAATGTCACACGCAGCATAATGTGTACTCCCATTTAGATATGTACACAAGCGATGTATCAAGATTCAAATACCGAGTCAATCAACCAAGAATGTACAGAACTAACAGACATATAAACACTTATAGAGTATATGGATCAATAATATCAACTAACATACATAAGCTAGGCCGCTGCACTTTTTTTTGGCTACAATAGCATCCTTTTTTAGCCAGCATCTTGGCCCTTTCCGATGTGTGCCACTTATGGTCCATCTATACTACTACTATTGCTGAATGCACATTCAGCCCGATTGGCATATTAGTAGGTCTGGCACATCAGTCCAAATGAAATGTCTCCAAGTCTTATCAATTAATATAGACTTGTGCTCAAATAAAATTACAAACCAAAAAAAATTATTACATGATCTCTAAAACAAATGGTTTGATTGATTACATGAACAGACAACACAAAGGTTATTCAACTATGGAAATAACATTTCACCTATGATTTACCAGGTAGGAATTTAATTTCCTTGTTTCCTTTAGGACCTTAACAATCTGGTCAGTCTCAGGTTGCTTCGTTTTGAAATCCACCAAATATTTAATGGTTGTCTTGAGTACTGCTTGTGATTGTGCTGTTTGCTTCCTCAACATGTCAACTTCATCTCTAAGTGCAGAAGCAGAATCTCTTTCTACCACTAGTTTAGCCTCTAGAGCATCAGCAGTTGGCAATTAATAATGCACGACTGGGCCGGTGCCATTGCTGTGGGATGATGCAACGTCCATGGGGACCTCGCTCTTTGATCTTGGGCTAACCTGTTTTGTCATTACAGTTCCGATTGGATTCAGAAAAGTTGAAGTTAGCAAAACATCTCAACTGAGAGTTATAATAGCAAACCAGTTAAACAAACAAGGAATTAAAGAGTTCCAATTGGAGGCTGAAAAGTAGTTATTAACATCATTGTAACCCGTTGTTGCAGCAACAAAGCAGTTAAACAAACAAGTAGATATTTAAGTTAAGGCAAACAGGTAATTCTTAACAGTAAGTATCAAACACATAGATAGGCGCAGTCTACAATATGATTAATAGGCTATGCCATTATGTAATCAGTAGCAAACTAAATTAGGCCAAGCAACGTAATTGAACAATTTTGCAATAAGTGGCTAACTAAAATTCCGAGAAGCAGGTAACTGAACTTACGCTAGTTCTTTGTACAGGCACACTGCAACTTGTTTTTCGCTTACAAGGTTATACGAATGAGTCCATGGCATCAATTGCTTGGATACGCAGTCCCAATACTTCTTTCTTCCCACACTGCATGGGTAAGTCGAATGGTTAATCTGGTAAGATGGTGCGTCCTTGATATGTTATATGAGGACGTGTAGTCAGACTAGTTGTAGCCAAACACATCACACTGGCTTTTACTGTATATTTCATGCGATTACTTTTGGCATATCGAGATCTAAGCAATCTACAATAGGATGAAAAGACTGGCATCCTTCACATTATTGGCGAACTCAATTCATAGAAACAAGCAATTCAACCATTCTATGGGTAAATCAAAAGCACCATTGGAATATATTTCACTATCCAATCATATACGCAAAAAGGGGCGATGCCACCATAGGGGCTGGTATGGGCGGCCGCCTCAGGTGGCTGGAAAGTGTGCACCTAGTTTGAGTCGTCCAGGTTGGCCCACGCTAGTTTTGTTTATCCCAACGCACGAGCAGGCAATGTAAAAAATAAAGAAAAATGTTTCAATTTGGATGGGCCAGTAACATAAGTGCAAGGTAGGCCCTATAGCAGGCTCGCGGCCCAAACGAGCGCCTCCCATATCGATCGACAGCAGGAAAAATCCCAATTCATTCACTCCAGCCTCCAATCTGGTTCGCTCCTAACCTAGCCGTCGCTGGACAGACCGACACAGCACTTCCTCGCGCCCTCGTTGGAGGGCGATCGCCGGGCTTCAAGCGAACGGAAGGACAAGAAGATGAAGATCCAACCCTGGGTGTAGCCTGCGTGGGAGGCAGCGGCGGCAGCATGGGCATGGCATCGAGCTTGCGCAAACGGACAGTCGCAGCTTGCAAGAGTAGAATGCGCAACGAGCAGGTACATTACATCCCTGATTATATCTAATTCAACTCTTCAATTTCTGGCCAATAGTTAAACCTGACGGTGTTGTAAAACTGCTTGTATGTAGGGAATCTATGAGAAAATGAAACCAATTTCTACTTATTTTATAACTCCCCCAATCAATACTGAACTAACTGAATCTGATGTATCTAATCAAGTTTCCGGTGCAAACATCCAAGCTCATGTTGTTCTTGAGCCTGAAGTGTCTAATGAACAGACTGCTAATGAAGGATTTGATGCAAACATTTTACATGCTCCTGGTGATGAACATATAGTGTCTAATGAGGGATCTAATGCAAGCATTTTGCAAGCTCATTGAAGGATTTAGTGTCTAATGATGATCTACTATGTTGAGAGAGATAGAGATTTGCAGGCATTGATGACAAGCAAATTATAGTGCATTTTCATAGTTTGAGGATACGTCGAGGCCATCTACCAGAAAGTCCCCGTATCATGACAACATAGCATAAATACTTTTCTAATCTATTGTTTGAAACTATTGGCATACTTGTGTAGGATAGATATATTGATATGTAGTTTGCGCACTGGTTATACATGCAATTACACTTCGATATTTTCAGCCAGAGAACGAATAATTCAAGCAGGTACAGACCATGTTTGTAGTCCTTGTACATCATGTTGCATTTTGTGTTTTTTGATGCTTGCATCATTTAGTGTTTATAATCTGAACTACTTTGGATCATTAGCTGGTTTTCAAAGTGCATGTAGCTTCACATTTCTCAAGTTATGTTGATTTCCGGAGTGCAAGTGCCTTCGTATTTTTTAAGTTAAATGTTCGCCCCTGGTAACTTGAATTCGTGGATCAGCCACTGCACACAAATCATACACGAATGCCAGTACGAATTAAATGAAATGCAGGGACTTACGCTGTAATATCCCAAATTTTCAATTTGGAATGTTATACATTAGATCATCATGCATATCGTATTTTCTTGCATTTTGGTCGATCCTAGAAATTTCACGCAACTCAAGGACCTTCGGAGAGAGTTGGAGATTTCGTTATTCTCATATTTGAGAGTTTTCTCGAATTGAAAAGAGGATCATTTGATTTATTTATTTCATCTTCGATTATCTTTCCGATATCAAAATATATGAGAGAGGGAATAATATGACTTTCCCAAATTTAGGAAAAATGAAGATTTAATAAATAGATCAATTTTGGTTTTGCCGGAGTTTCGTTTGCGTTTTATTTGGATAGGGAAAAATGCATGTTTTAAAAAATTGCATTTAGGCCCGGAGAAAAGTTCATTTTGTTCAACTCATTTTTAGGAGTCGGGGGAAATTTACTTTAGAATTTTGGAGTTCGTTTAGTTCTCTTTTTGTTTTTTTCTGCGCGCTGAACCAGTTAAAAAAAAGGAGCCTCCCCGGCCAGCCAGGCCAAAGGCCCAGCCAGCCGCCGCCCCCAGCCTCCCTGTGCGCTGCGCGCCAGGCGCAGGAGCGCCAGCCGCCTCTTGCCTCTTAGCCGAATCCCTTTTAGGATTCTAGGCCGGCTCTTTCCTTTCCTTTGTTTCGTTTTCTTTTTCCTATTCCTAGTCTATTTCTTGTCCCCTACCCCAAGTAATCTCTCCCCTCACCTATATAAATACCCCCACACCCCCCCTCCAACACATCAAATCAAACCCTCTCCCCACATCAAATCAACCCCAAGCCCCACCCCACCCCGCGTCTCCCCAAGCCGCGCCCCACCCCACACCTGCGCCGCCGCCGCACCTTGCCCACGCCGCCGCCGCCCTACGCCACGCCGCCGGAGGTTGCCCCGCGTCTCTTTTCCTTGGATCGTTTTCTTCTAATCGTTCCGATTCTTTTCTTCTCTTCTAATTCATTTTCTAGATCGGTTTTTCGTTTCAGTTTTCTTCTTCGGAACCCTAGATCGGATTCGTTTTCTGATCTAGATGCCTTTAGACCGTTCGCCGGACCGTTCGTCCTAACGAACGTGATTACCAGATTCTTCTAGGTTAACGAACGTCCGTTTGTTTAACCGTTCTTCGTTTTCTTTTCGTCGGATTTATTCCGCGTCTTTTCCGCAATCGCGATCTCAGATCCGATCTTCGTTCTAGTTTATCTTCTCGCCCGTTTATCGGAATCAGGTGATTCAAGCGCGTGGAGTTTCGTCTCGAAACTGCCGTTCCGTCTAATCAACCTGAACAAGTCTTTGCTATGGTAAAATTTGACCTAGTTTCAACTTTCTAGAACCGAGTTGTTTTCTTCCGCCGTTTGTTTTCCGTCGTTTGTTCGGTTCGTTCTTTTTTTGCAACCGGAGTTCTTAAGTTGAACTTTCTGGTTCGTCCTCTCATTCGAGTTTTAATTGTGCATTAGATGAGTACTTATTGTGTGGTTACTATTGTTTGCTTACGATAGATTGACCGGAGTGTGACGAGTAGATCTATCAAGAGTTTTAAGTGCGAATCATCTTCATCTACATTGCAGGCAAGTTCACACTTTGATCATACCTTTTCTACACCCCAGTTTTATTGCATTAGATCAATCCTCTCACATTGCATGATTAGGATCTAATTAAACTGTGGGATGGGAAGTAGATGAGGTAGTACCTATCACCTGTATTATTATGAAACCTTTGGGAGTTACTTCTACGTTTGCTTATTATGCCATGCTATGCTAGTAGACGTGGATTGGGTGAGTGATATCCATGAAAGATGTGAGTTGATAATTTTAATGGTTTATCTAAGGTGGCAACTTAAACACACATCTGGGTGGATTGAGGCACCTGATGTCTATCAGGACTTGCCTGTTTTATTTTGGACCGCCACCCAGGCTCAAAGGGATCATAAGATCTTTCAAACTAGAAACTTACGTGTGCAGCCACATGCTACTATGGGCTCTGGCATAGTTGACTAAGTTGTGCGCACTCTTACGGGGTGGACTAGCAGATGTAGGGGTTGTAGGTGGTACGGTCTACCCCACATGTAAGGTGCTAGCGCTTCTGAAAGACTATGTCTCGGTCATCCGGTTCTCAAACACCATGTAGTGCGAGAAAACAAACGGAGGCGATCGAGTCATGTGGGAAAAGTGCGCAAACCTCTGCAGAGTGTACAAACTAATCATGATTAGCCGTGTCCCCGGTTATGGACAACTTGAGTATCTAGTACTTGAATATCATGTGAATCTCAACATGTTACTTCTAATTAATGTTGTTGGGTTTTAATTATTTTTAATTGGGATTGAGAATGTTGTCAACCATTCTCAATGTTTCACAACCACCATGATAGTAATTAATCTTATTCCTTTGCAGTAGGGAAAAATTGGCTTTACGCAAAAACCTTATAACCATAGAGCTTTTCCACCAGCCATATATGCATATAGTGATAGCCATTGTTCATCATTTTCTCTATGGTGTGAATTTGCCAGTACATTCAATGTACTGACCCGTTTCGGGCTGCAACGTCTTATGTTGCAGGTTTCTTACGACGAGTAAGTGATACGTTAGGGTTACGATTTCTACACTCAACTTTGCCGTTGGTGTTGATGGGAATCCACAACCTTGTTGCTTCCGCTATTTTGGATTGAGGTAATAGTATTTACGTTACTTTATGCATGTGATTGACCTCTGTTATAAATCTTTCGAGTACTGTGTGTGTCAGCATACCGATCTAGGGATGACACCTAAGCACAGAGACTTGATCCATTTGGGTCGGGTCGCTACAAGATGGTATCAGAGCACATGTTGACTGTAGGACGTGACCCTAGAAACTGGCAAGCCCATAGCAAAGATTTTTCTCTACAACTTTCCCTTTTAAAAAGATCTTTTATCTCTCTTCTCTTCTGAGCTTATTCAAAAATTCCGTTTACTGAGACCATACCCCTTTCCCATTTTGACCACTCGAAGATTCCACTGATGAGACCACTCCAAGAAGTACAAGATATCGGACAACTAAGACCACTTCGAAATGAAGAGTATTTTCTGTGCATCTGAATAATGGAAACTACAATGGTTGAAGGCCGAAGACAAGTAGAATTTGAAGGCTCTGAAGAATTCCCAGATTTACATGACCTAGGAAGGCTACCCTTATGGAACTTGACAGATTATGGAAGTTGTCAATACCCAAGATCAAGGTGTGTTGGAGAAAGACCGGAGCATGTAGAGTTAAGAACTCAAGGATTTGTCAAGGAAAACCCTAAGGCAGGAGATATCAACTATGGAGAGATAGCTCATGGAAATGACAACCACGGCTATCCATGAGGTTATCGCCCGCATATGCTATTGTCACCGTACTGAGTTAAGCATGCATATGCATGGAAGGATTAAATGGTAGAAGGCTGATGGAGCACCTATCAGCAAGATGAAGTTTTAACCTTAGCCGGTGTATCACCAGGATCTAGAGTGTTACATCAAGAAGTTAAGATGGACCTAAAAGAAGCATTAATTGATAAGGAAGCATTTCGTGAAGAACTCAGGAACCAAAAGCTGAAAGTAGCCAAGATGGAGGAGCTACAACCTCGAGATACCGGAGATTTGTCAGGAACTGAAGGACAGTATGACCATGGCTCATGCCAAGGATGTTGAAACCTAGAAGTTTGGAATGCAATTCCAGAATATTCAAGGATGTCACGAGAGACTTCGCGTTAACCGAGTTGATCTGGCAAAAGAACTTGAGAAGACAAGCATGATCGGAAGAAGCCATTGGAGGCATGAACAAGACTTGAAGAGTTTGGTGACGTTGACCTTTAGAAGACCAAACCCCTGTTATATACCTACGTTAGATGCGATGTTTGTGAGCTGTCATTTGTTTGTTGTTTTCCGACAGCCACAACAAAAATCTGTCTTTTAAAACCTTTTGTTTGCATTGTGTGCATCCCTCTCTATCTCTCTTATCTTACCCCAAACCCATATCGACCCAATAGAGGATGAATGGAGATGAGCTTGTATTTTCTGGACTGATGAGTCAGTTGGAGACAGACCGATGGATTTAGAACATGGAAGATCACATGTAGAATAACCCTGTAGTTGGAAATAATATGACCCAGCATGCTCTTCAGTGCTTTGAAAGAGGTGCTGCTACTTGGTGGAGGATGTACCAAACCATCAATGGATGGCAAGGAGTAACCACTTGGAAAGAATTTAAGTTGACTCTGCCAAAGTCTCGGCTTGTTTCCCAGAAGTTGAAGCCTTATGGAAAGGATATGAAGAAACCTTGTGCATGCAAGATTTGTGGAGAAATAGGACACACCCATAAAGAACACAAGGATAAATGCCCTAATTGTGAAGGAAGTCATCCAGTTGAAGAATGCCCAAATAGGCAGATTACTTGTTTCTTGTGTGAAGGGACTACCCACTATCCTGCTAAGTGTTACATTTACCCCATGGTACAACGAACCATCCAGCAGAAGAAAGAAGTAATGAAAGGAGCCCTCATGGAAATTTTAGAAGAAACCGTGATGAAGGAAGATGTGGAAGACACACCTAAAGAGGACCCGAGTAAACCCTGCACTAAATCTTGCTATTCATGTGGAGAAGAAGGACACATCTCCCAAAATTGTATAAAGGGGGATCTAGTAGAATTCCCAACGAAGGAAGTAGCGTATGACCCACAGGAAATAGAAGCCCTGATTGGAATGGAAAAGTCCAGGAAGAGAAACCGATTGGATTCCAGGAGGAACCTGAGTCATATCACCTGTTACAGGTGCAAGGAGTCAGGGCACTACCTCAGCAGTTGCCCAAAAAGGAAACCTCGATACTTGTCAGAAGTAATATGTTTTAGTTGTAATGGAGCAGGGCACTTTGCCAGAGAATGCCCCAAGGAGAAGGAAACTTGTTCTAGATAGTTGAGTTTGCAACAAAAGAAATGGAGTAGTAGAAGTGCGAACATTTTTCTTTTATATTAAGGTGTTGAGTTGAGACATGTAATGGAGAAGCAAAAGATTGTAATCATTGGAGAATCAATAAAGTTAGCAGTGTTGGTACTGATATGGATTTTATGAGTTGTTACTCTATGAAGAAGGATTTTGACCATTTTGAGGATAAGAGAAATATGGTCTATGGAAGGTTTGTGCATTTTAAGGGTGGTAGTACCCTGTAAGAACCGTTGACCCCTGGAAAAGATAAGGATACTCCACTGAGTTGATTTTGGACAAAAATGAATACGAGTTCTGTCTCGATATGTGTGATGCCCCAAGAGTATGAGGGATGAAGTTGGAGACCGTCGGTTGTTTGGACCAAATGTGATCAAAGGAATCAGAAGAGAATGTTAAGTTGATTCGAGATAGACTGAAAGTAGCTCAGTCCAGGTAGAAGAGTTACACAGACTTAAAAACGCAGGGAGGTAGTCTATGAAATTGGAGATAGAGCATGTCTTCGTGTGACCCTCTGCGAGGAGTTAAACGTATTGGAGTTAAGGGACAGTTAGCCCCGAGATTTGTAGGACCATACCGAGTTTTGGAGCGTATGAGAGAAGTGGCCTACAAGTTTGAGTTACCCGAAGGACTGTCAGGAGTTCAGGATGTGTTTCACGTTTCCCAGTTGAAGAAGTGCCATGCAGAGATGACCAATATTCCCCTGTAAGGACGCTTGACCGCGGAAAGGATAATGATGTTCCACGAAGTGGAATATGGACGTCATAAGTATAAGTTTTTATCTCGGTATGAGGGATATCCCAAGAGGATGGGGAGATAAATTACTATTGGATATAAAGGAGGTATGATGTCGGAAATATGGGTCAATGGAAACTCCATGATGAGTCTGAGTAATCATGTCCTAGATTGGTGCCAATATAAGGAAGGAAGACAATACAATTGGATGGATTTAAGAATACTAGGAATTTGGAAGTTGGACTAACGATCAGTTGCCCGAAGATGAGTTCAAGGATTACAAGTGAGGAGATGGGCTATAACCCACAGGCTCCAGAACCTGCCAAGAAGCAAGCACATACCTGCTGAAGGAAGGACCCTGGAAGAGGATATACCTTTGCCGATAGACTATCTTATAGGAGTTACGCAAAACCTGACGGTTGGGAAGGAACGATAGATGTTTGTTTGGCTTGCAGAATCCATGGAATTTTCCGAACTTAGTTCATCGACAAGAGAAATTCTGCAATGCTTGTGAGGAATGACCAAGTGTTAGTATGCGAGATTCGCTAAACTGTGTACATGGTAATGATTTGGGTGCGGGATGGATTGATCACCATACCGACTTACTCTTATTATTCGCCTTGCTATATGGAATGGTAAATCTGAGTGACTTGCCTATAGTAGAGAGACGACGATATTAAACCTTGTTAAACCTTAGAATGGTATAAGAATTTTTCCCTTGTACACGGCAGCTTTTTGCCAACCGTAGGTTATACGGTGAGGATCAACCCAGACCCATTTCCTGCAGGAGAAACCATAAATTGTTGACCACCATGAGATATCGATAGTTGCTTAGTTTTGGCGCCCGACCCATCAGCTAAGAAGACCCAATCTCGGAATAACCTTACTAAGAGGAAATGACAGAAGAATTGAGTAAAAGGTTATGCCACTACCAGAAGAGTTCAGAGAAGGAATTTTCTCGAGGATCTGAGAAGACCGACACTGTCAAAAATAAGGATGGAGTATATGAGTTTTGATGGAACAGTAACAATGATTCTAAGGGTGGTAGCACCCCAGACACCGTGTGATGATCGATGGATTTTGAGAAGACCCCCAAAACCCTAATCTTTTCTTGCTAGCCTCTCCGAATCTCGAGGACGAGATTCCTTTTAAGGGTGGTAGGTTTGTAACATCCCAAATTTTCAATTTGGAATGTTATACATTAGATCATCATGCATATCGTATTTTCTTGCATTTTGGTCGATCCTAGAAATTTCACGCAACTCAAGGACCTTCGGAGAGAGTTGGAGATTTCGTTATTTTCATATTTGAGAGTTTTCTCGAATTGAAAAGAGGATCATTTGATTTATTTATTTCATCTTCGATTATCTTTCCGATATCAAAATATATGAGAGAGGGAATAATATGACTTTCCCAAATTTAGGAAAAATGAAGATTTAATAAATAGATCAATTTTGGTTTTGCCGGAGTTTCGTTTGCGTTTTATTTGGATAGGGAAAAATGCGTGTTTTCAAAAATTGCATTTAGGCCCGGAGAAAAGTTCATTTTGTTCGACTCATTTTTAGGAGTCGGGGAAAATTTACTTTAGAATTTTTGGAGTCCATTTAGTTCTCTTTTTGTTTTTTTTCTGCGCGCTGAACCAGTTAAAAAAAAGGAGCCTCCCTGGCCAGCCGGGCCAAAGGCCCAGCCAGCCGCCGCCCCCAGCCTCCCTGTGCGCTGCGCGCCAGGCGCAGGAGCGCCAGCCGCCTCTTGCCTCTTAGCCGAATCGCTTTTAGGATTCTAGGCCGGCTCTTTCCTTTCCTTTGTTTCGTTTTCTTTTTCCTATTCCTAGTCTATTTCTTGTCCCTACCCCAAGTAATCTCTCCCCTCACCTATATAAATACCCCCACACCCCCCCTCCAACACATCAAATCAAACCCTCTCCCCACATCAAATCAACCCCAAGCCCCACACCACCCCACGTCTCCCCAAGCCGCGCCCCACCCCACACCTGCGCCACCGCCGCACCTTGCCCACGCCGCCGCCGCCCTACACCATGCCGCCGGAGGTTGTCCCGCGTCTCTTTTCCTTGGATCATTTTCTTCTAATCGTTCCGATTCTTTTCTTCTCTTCTAATTTGTTTTCTAGATCGGTTTTTCGTTTCAGTTTTCTTCTCCGGAACCCTAGATCGGATTCGTTTTCCGATCTAGTTGCCTTTAGACCGTTCGCCGGACCGTTCGTCCTAACGAACGTGATCACCAGATTCTTCTAGGTTAATGAACGTCCATTCGTTTAACCGTTCTTCGTTTTCTTTTCGTCGGATTTATTCCGCGTCTTTTCCGCGATCGCGATCTCAGATCCGATCTTCGTTCTAGTTTATCTTCTCGCCCGTTTATCAGAATCAGGTGATTCAAGCGCCTGGAGTTTCGTCTCGAAACTGCCATTCCATCTAATCAACCTGAACAAGTTTTTGCTATGGTAAAATTTGACCTAGTTTCAACTTGCTAGAACCGAGTTGTTTTCTTCCGCCGTTTGTTTTCCGTCGTTTGTTCGGTTCGTTCTTTTTTTGCAACCGGAGTTCTTAAGTTGAACTTTTTGGTTCGTCCTCTCATTCGAGTTTTACTTGTGCATTAGATGAGTACTTATTGTGTGGTTACTATTGTTTGCTTACGATAGATTGACTGGAGTGTGACGAGTAGATCTATCAAGAGTTTTAAGTGCGAATCATCTTCATCTACATTGCAGGCAAGTTCACACTTTGATCATACCTTTTCTACACCCCAGTTTTATTGCATTAGATCAATCCTCTCACATTGCATGATTAGGATCTAATTAAACTGTGGGATGGGAAGTAGATGAGGTAGTACCTATCACCTGTATTATTATGAAACCTTTGGGAGTTACTTCTACGTTTGCTTATTATGCCATGCTATGCTAGTAGACGTGGATTGGGTGAGTGATATCCATGAAAGATGTGAGTTGATAATTTTAATGGTTTATCTAAGGTGGCAACTTAAACACACATCTGGGTGGATTGAGGCACCTGATGTCTATCAGGACTTGCCTGTTTTATTTTGGACCGCCACCCAGGCTCAAAGGGATCATAAGATCTTTCAAACTAGAAACTTACGTGTGCAGCCACATGCTACTATGGGCTCTGGCATAGTTGACTAAGTTGTGCGCACTCTTACGGGGTGGACTAGCAGATGTAGGGGTTGTAGGTGGTACGGTCTACCCCACATGTAAGGTGCTAGCGCTTCTGAAAGACTATGTCTCGGTCATCCGGTTCTCAAACACCATGTAGTGCGAGAAAACAAACGGAGGCGATCGAGTCATGTGGGAAAAGTGCGCAAACCTCTGTAGAGTGTACAAACTAATCATGATTAGCCGTGTCCCTGGTTATGGACAACTTGAGTATCTAGTACTTGAATATCATGTGAATCTCAACATGTTACTTCTAATTAATGTTGTTGGGTTTTAATTATTTTTAATTGGGATTGAGAATGTTGTCAACCATTCTCAATGTTTCACAACCACCATGATAGTAATTAATCTTATTCCTTTCAGTAGGGAAAAATTGGCTTTACGCAAAAACCTTATAACCATAGCGCTTTTCCACTAGCCATATATGCATATAGTGATAGCCATTGTTCATCATTTTCTCTATGGTGTGAATTTGCCAGTACATTCAATGTACTGACCCGTTTCGGGCTGCAACGTCTTATGTTGCAGGTTTCTTACGACGAGTAAGTGATACGTTAGGGTTACGATTTCTACACTCAACTTTGCCGTTGGTGTTGATGGGAATCCACAACCTTGTTGCTTCCGCTATTTTGGATTGAGGTAATAGTATTTACGTTACTTTATACATGTGATTGACCTCTGTTATAAATCCTTCGAATACTGTGTGTGTCAGCATACCGATCCAGGGATGACACCTAAGCACAGAGACTTGATCCATTCGGGTCGGGTCGCTACATATGCTAGCTCATTGTACAGGCTCACTGCAGCTCTGCTTGCGCTTGGGATGTTCCATGTACAAGTCCATGTTACCACTTGCTTGGATGTGCAGGACTTGTGCTCCTTGCATCCACCTCTACATTTTTGACACGGCGAATGGTTGATCAAATAAGAGGAATCGACTTTGATGTTGTACCGGAGGACAGATACTTACAAGGTTATACGGGTGTGCAATATGTGTACCAGATCCCGTAGCGCCGTCATGCTTCGCTAAAAAATGGATTTGCTTGTTTCAGATGATATCTCCAGAAGAAATAAGAGTTAAAGTCAGAGTTGCATAGGCGTGTAAGCTAAGAGAGCAGTGAAAGGATATCCAAACATCGTCGGAACAGTGCACAAGGGAGTGATGTGTGGATACCTAGTTCGGGCCGGCGTTTGGGCATGCTCGCCTAGCTAGAGTGCGGGTCACTTCAGAGACATTGAGGGTGATGGTTGGCTGGCCATACATGGATGCAGATCTTGAGTGGCAGCGGAGCGCTACGATGCGGTGGACGAGACCGTTGGTGAAGCCCCAACGGCCTCGGGGGGCGGAGGTGCGACGATGTGCTCGGTGAAGTAGCCCCGGTGAGCTGGGAGATGGCGTCGGTGAAGCGCACCTGATGCAGTGGAACTCGGTGTCTGTGAGGCACGTCGGTTGCGGCGGACGACGTTGTCGGTGGACCACCCGGTGCGGTGGACAAGGGTGTAGATGAGGTAGCTCCGGTGCCGTGGTGAAGCGCGACCGTCGTCTTCGTCGTCCTTGTCCGGCACAGAGGTGGGGAACGGTGGGGAAAGAGACGATATGAGGGGCGATTCGAGGGTTGGCGGCGAATTAGGGATTTGAGCAATCTAGGTGCGGAAGGGGATGGTGGAGAAGAGAGATTTTGCAGGGCTGGAATTGGGGCCGCCATATATTTCAATCCGAAATGTGGAAGCGCGAACTTATATTGTCGTCGTGGCGCCGAAGCATAGTCCTGTCGGGGTGGTCGCGTGTGTCGGACGGACGCGTAGCACCCAGCCACCCACCCCCCTCCCCCCCAAAAAATGACGAAGACAATATAAGTTCGCGCTTCCACGTTTCGGACTATGCTTTGGTGCCTTAAGGCACCTGCCTTTGTGTCCATGACATGTGGGCCCAACAGGTGGTTGGCCCACATGTCAGTGACCCATAGGCAGTTGCCTTTAAGGCACCGAAGTAGCGTCCACCCCGTCACGGCCCTGGTCTGCCTGGTGCACCTACATTTGAGAATGCAAACGAATCTTCTTTCATTTCCAAACGAATCTGTATGTATTATCATGCCCGTGTTTTCCTTGCAATAATTAGTCATTCGAAACGAGATACTCCATCCGTTCACTTTTGTAAGTCGTTTCAGACAACTTAAAATGAACTGTTTCGCACATTCTCTGAAATGTCTTCAAGGTCTTATAAAAGTGAACAGAGGGAGTACTATAAATTAATTAATGAGGAGTTATTTGAAAAAAATTCGAAACAGTACCCATGCTAATCTGGATTAGAGTGTGTGTCACATAATTAGTTATTTGAATTAGACTGTGTGTCACGTAGTTAGTTATTTGAATTAGAGTGTGTGTCACATAGCGATATCCAATTCTAACGTGGATTTCGCATTTCACTATATCCACGCTACTTTTTTAATACAAATTCATATGTATATGATGAACACCATGGTAGTGAGAAAACTTTTGGATGGATTCAAACATATGACCTACAAAATAGCACAACAAACTGAGTCAATGTCAACTTTTTGAAACATAGTATGACACGAATTCGAAATAATTATCCGTATGCCTGGTCCTCTGTTCAAATCTTACAATGTACACCGAATTGAAATATCGATATTAAGTCTCATACTATGTACATTCAAATGTTCTTTTTAGCCCCCCCCCCCTCGCGCACAAATGCTACATACTTCCTGTATCGGTCAATCTTCCTCTCCTAACCATCTTAGGAAGCTATCGGTTTCCAACACACGTTCATTCTTTCTCTCCATGTTTCGATCTCTAAGTCTCTCAACTACACAACCCCTTTTTCCACTCTGTTACCAAATGTATTTACCTCACACACCCGCCATTGCACCCCATGCCGAGCTCTCTCTCTCCCCCCTCTCCCTCTCACCCTCTCGTGCTAAATACATGCATTGCCTATCTAGCCCCCCCAACCTCTCGTGCGCACGCACACACGTTGTATATCTAGGTCACTCCCTCGAGACTGTCTCACTCTTTCTTCCGCATGGCGGGCCACATTCTCTCAATCTCGCTCTCTTTATCTGAGTCTCGTTTAACCTCGTTTTCTTTCACACACAAATGATCTATCTCCCTGTTCGGGCCTCGATCGACACACTCTATACTCTCTCACGCAGATTGTCTATCTAGGTCAGTCCATGCAAGTCGCCGCCACTCTTTCGACCTCATGGTGGGCCACGCCCACTCAATCTCTCTCTCTCTCTCTCCGTATGTCTCGGTTGACCTCGCTCTTTCTCGGACAAAAATGGTATATCATCATGTCTGAGCCCAATTCGACCTATTCACATTGTATACTCTCTCACGCACATCGTCTATCTAGGTCACTCTCTCCAACCCGTCTCACTCTTTCGATCGCACGGCGACCCTATGTGATCGGTTGACCTTGCTTCCTCCCACGCACAAAATATATCTACATGTTTGTGACTGGATCATCTCTCAAGCTCTATCTTACAACCCTCACCCTTGCCAAAAAGCTCAATCGGACAATATCTCTCCAGAGCATATATATTTATTCAATGAATGTCGGACCACACTCACTTTGTCCCTCTATCTATATGTCTCTCGATTGACCTCGCTTTCTCACACCGTATCTTCCACGCGTTGAAGCTACTACCTCTCCATCCCTCGCAAAGCCGGAGCTATTTACATTGCGAGGTGCACTCCAACCTTGGATTAATTTGTGTAGGCATTTGTTCCGGTCGGTTTAGATTATATTTTCGTAGCATTCGGCCCACAACTACTCCAAACACCATTGCAACCCAGGCAACTCCCCTAGTTGATTTCCCTCTGGCTTGGTCATCGCTCTCTCGCACGTCCTTTCTCGTCTTTAACGTCACACCATGGTATTATTGAAAAAACTATGTTGTTCTCTTTAATTATTATAAATAAGCTACAAAACTACACATCGATAGTCCACTTGGAATGGAACAAATTTCGACCCACAAATTAAAGTGCTACAAACTACACACCGAGGGGCCCACATGTCATGAAACAAATTTGGACCCATATACAAATTAAAAAATAAAGGACGAGGATCGAACATGCGACCGGGCCTTCAAGCCGCACGTCAATAGGCAACATACGTAGAATAGCAATGTTTGTTGTACCCCCTTTGTTCACATAATGTTTTTATATTACCACAACCTAATTAATGGATAACATGTAATATTATTGTTAGTACTATTTGCCTTCACTTACTGGTGGGTTCCATGTGTGCTCTCTCTCTCCTCCCCTTCTCCGTTTAGACGCACGGGCAAATAGGAAGAACTCGCGGGCGATGTTGCCGTTGACCATATCTGGACGCGTTCAGAAGTCACGGCACCAGTTTCACGTACTAGTAGCACTAGTCAGTGTGTACGTGCAATGCACGTTAATTTGGAAGTATATTAAGTGCATGCGGATATTAACTACTAGGATATTATTTGCGTGTTGTCATGTGATTAGCACTATTTTTGGCATGAAATTAACTACACGCTAAACGTGTTGAGCGCTCGACATTGAAGCAGTCTAGGTCGTTGGATGACAAGGAATACATGTGGCTTGATGACGTTTTATATTTAATTTGATACGGCTCTAGCAGAACATTCAATCGATCAAACCATACATTTCGTTCGGTCTGGCTCCGACTTAAAATTATACGATGATCGATATAAAATAAACGGAAATGATAAACGTTCAGATTTTAAGCATGGCAATCCGAACGTTTTTCATGGCAAATTCAGATTACGCGGCGGCGGCGTCTCGCGGTGGGAAGAGGCTCCTCTGCCGTGCTCTGTGTGTCGTCGGGCCACTGACCGACGGCGACGGCGGCATCTTGCGCCGTTGTTGGCGTACTCCTGGACGTTGGCCTAGTTTCAAGGAAGGCCAAAATCTTCTGGACTTCGGAGCGAGTCAACTGGCGGGAGGAGGCGACTGGCGTTGATGCAAGGAAGCGGTCGATGACGGCCATCCATGCCGCTGAGGGGGGCACTGGCACCCACGCGGGGACATGTAACACCCTCGATGCGACTATAGCTCCCACGTGTCGAGGCACGACTTAGAGATATAATCGCATTGAAGGCATATGTCGCAAGTTAGGCAATCTTCACAAACATCCCATGTAATATAATACTAAAAGGGGAGATAACATAGTTGGCTTACACTCGCCACGTCAATCAGGTACATAAATAACATTACATCATCCAAACACTCATGGCCCGACTACGGTGCCAATATAAAGAGAACCCAACATGCGACAACGGTCCCAATCACCCCCGACTGGGCACTACTACTGATCGTCGGGAAAGGAAACATAGTAACGTTGAGAGTCTTCGTCGAACTCCCACTTGAGCTCATACGCATCTCCAGGAGCGGAATCATCAGGCCCTGCATCTTGTGTAATAGTAATCTGTGAGCCACAGGGACTCAGCAATCTCGCACCCTCGCGATCAAGACTATTTAAGCGTATAGGTAAGGTTAGGTAAAATATGAGTGGAGCTGCAGCAAGCTACTAGCAAGTATGGTGGCTAACTTATTCGCAAAAGAGAGCGAGAAGAGGAGGCAAAGCATGAGCGAGAAGCTAGAGAACAACCTGCGCAAACATTACTCCAACACCGTGTCCACTTCCCGGACTCCGCCGAGAAGAGGCCATCACGGTAACACACTCAGTTGATTCATGTTAATTAAGTTAAGGTTCAAGTTATCTACAACCAGACATTAACAAATTCCCATCTACCCATAACCGCGGGCACGGCTTTCGAAAGTTCAATCCCTGCAGGGGAGTCCCAACTTAGCCCATGACAAGCTCTCACGGTCAACGAACGAATAGACCTCCTCCCAAGACGTTCCGATCAGACTCGGTATCTCGGTAATTCAAGACACTTCGACAGGTTAAAACAAATCCAGCAACACCGCCCGAATGTGCCGACAAATCCCGATAGGAGCTGCACATATCTCTTTCTCAGGGCACACTCAGATGAACACTACGTACAACTAAAACCAACCCTCAAGTTGCCCCGAGGTGGCGCTGCAAGTGGCTCTATTTGGACCAACACTCAGAGGAGCAGTGGCCCGGGGAGGTTTAAAATAAGATGACCCCCGGGCTCCGGAAACCCAAGGGAAAAAGAGGCTAGGTTGCGAATGGTAAAACCAAGGTTGGGCATTGCTGGAAAACCTTTAATCAAGGCAAAATATCACGGGGTTCCCATTATAACCCAACCGCGTAAGGAACGCAAAATCCGGGAACAGAACACCGATATGACGGAAACTAGGGCGGCAAGAGTGGAACAAAACACTAGGCAAGAGGCCGAGCCTTCCACCCTTTACCAAGTATATAGATGCATTAAGATAACATGGCAATATAATGATATCCCAACAAGTAAATAAAAGATGTTCCAACAAGGAACGACCTCCAATCTTCACCTGCAACTAGCAACGCTATAAGAGGGGCTGAGCAAAGCGGTAACATAGCCAATCAACGGTTTGCTAGGACAATGGTGGGTTAGAGGTTTGACATGGCAATAAGGGAGGCTTGCAAGCAAGTGGTAGGCATCGTAGCAATGGCATAGCAAAAGAGCGAGCAAACTAGCATAGCAAAGATAGTAATGATTTCGAGGGTATGATCATCTTGCCTGCACAGTTGTCAGAGTTGACTGGATCCTCGAAAGCAAACTCAACGGGCTCCTCATTAGCGAACTCGTCTCCCGGCTCTACCCAAACAAGACCAACAAGCAACAAGGATACAATCAACCACGTGCAAACTCAAACAACACGATGCAAAGATGATATGCTATGCGGGATGCAAAATGCAAGATATGATAGGAAATGCATAAACCTGGCCTCTTATTGGAATTCCAAGTGTGCCACTGGAAAGATGAGATGAAATCGCTTGAAAACGATATAAAGAACGCCGGAATCGGAGTTACGGTTTGGAAATGGCAAGCGATTCAAATATGACACCGGTCTGCGATTTACAGCAAGTAGGCATCTAAATGCAATGAAATGAACATGCTACAGCCACCAAACATGACAACAAAATACATGGCAGTGATGCACAGAAGATGCTTAACAAAAGTCTAGCACTGAGCTACGGCCAATTCATCCATTAGGAGGTTCAAACAAGCATGGCAAAAACGCAAATGGTAAAACAGATCTCAGACTTGGTGAACTTAACACTTATTTGGACTTTCAGATCATATAGCCCTCTTCGGAGCAACAAAAAAACATGCTACAGGACCTGAACATGACAAAGAAAGACATGGCATGGAGCTACTCAACAAGCTTAACAAAAGTCCCTTAGTGACCTTGAGCCAAAAGGGATCACAAATTTACTAACAAGCACACGAACATAGCAAAAACATAATCAGTTTCAGACAGTGAAAAACTGACACATGCTGAAATATAACTCACGAAGGCATGTTTACGAGCTCGATGCACTCACCACGGTGCAAGTCACGGCAGGACAAGCATACATCTCTTAAGAAGTCACAAGATGCAAGATAGACATGGCAAGAACAATGGCATAGCATGCACGGATCAACTACAATAACATCGGCAAAATCGCAAACAAGATGACGATATGCCCAGATTCGCAACGAAGCAAAAGTAGAGCTCGATTGACTCAAGCTAGGGTGCTCCATAATTGCAAACAAAGAGATGGATGGATAGAGCACTACAAGATTAACAAAACTCCCTTACTGATCATCCTCAAAAGAGGCACGGATCACTAGGAAACAACAAGAACATATGGCATCATGAGCTAAACAATCCCAGGACTTAGTGAAATTACTAAGTCCCTGAAAACAGAATTAGCAAGTGCACCACTTTGCAAGCTTGCACAAGTCACCTCACACATCCTAAAAATACATGAGTTGCACCTCTGGAAAGATGACAAAACCCTTAGCAAAACATATGTAAAACTCACGGGAATAGCATGCACACAATAATCATGGCAAAAATGACAAAATTGCTAAACGGAGTAGCAGATCTGACAATTAACTCAAGTAGCCCTCTTCTAACAGCATTTCGGGCATCAAGATGTGCTCAAATGAAAATGATGCAATGGAATGAAATGATGTACTCTTTGAGATGAACATTTTGATATGCTATATGCCCAAATTGAAGCTACGGATGCAAAGTTACGGGGCCGCGAACAGGGGCATATGAACTAAAAATATACGGGACTTAGTGAAAAAAAACTACCCCTAGGGTTACTGTAGCAACCCCGATCCAGATCGGATCTCGCGGCACTGTAGCTGGCCGGACCCGAGTTCGCCGGAGCCGGTGTGGAGGAGGGAGGTGGCGGCCGGCGAGGGCGCGGTCGCCGGTGGCCGAGGCGGCGGCGGCG
>NC_041388.1:109616747-109626248 GCF_002162155.2 Triticum dicoccoides
GGCCGGCTCGCAGGCTCGCGGGGGCCTCGCCTGGGCCGGGCGGGACGGCGGCGGTGGGAGGTGGCGGCCGCCACGTGTCGATGCGCGGGTGGCTGGCGGACGCTGTCCAGCCCCGTCTGGACACGTCCGGCGGCGGCGGCGGATGGATCTAGGGTTTAGGGGGGAGGGGAGACCCGTGAATTTCGGAGGGGGTGTATATATAGGCATAGAGGGAGCTAGGAGAGTCCAAATGAGGTGCGGTTTTCGGCCACGCGATCGTGATCGAATGCTCTAGGACATGGAGCAGAGTTTGGTGGGTTTTGGGCCAAATTGGAGGGATGTTGGGCTGCACACACACACGAGGCCTTTTCGGTCCCTCGGTTAACCGTTGGAGTATCAAACGAAGTCCAAATGATACGAAACTTGACAGGCGGTCTACCGGTAGTAAACCTAGGCCGCTTGGCAAGTCTCGGTCCAATCCGGAAATGTTTAATCCCCACACACGAAAGAAAGTTAGAAATGACCACCGGAGGAGAACGAAGCGCCGGAATGCAAAACAGACAACGGGGAAAATGCTCGAATGCATGAGATGAACACGTATGCAAATGCAATGCACATGATGACATGATATGAGATGCATGACAACGACAACAACACATGGAGGCAAAACCCGAACCCGAGGAAATAAATATAACTTAACGCCGGAAACGGTAAGAGTTGGAGTACGAATTGGGAAAGTTACATCCGGGGTGTTACAACACTCCACCACTACGAAAAGATCTCGTCCCGAGATCTAGGACTGAAAGAACGTCGGGTACTCAGAACGGAGATGGTCCTCGCGTTCGCAGGTAGCTTCACAGTCGGAATGGTGTGACCACTTGACTTTGAGAAATTTGATTGACTTGTTGCGAGTCTTGCGTTCAGTCTCTTCAAGAATAGCAACTGGGTGCTCACGATAAGAGATATCTTCTTGGAGCTCAATGTCCTCGAAGTTGACGGTGCGGTCAGGAGTCTTGAAGCACTTTCGAAGCTAAGAGACATGGAACACGTCATGAACATTTGCAAAGTTTGAAGGAAGCTCGAGTTGATAGGCGAGGTCGCCTCTCTTGCTAACAATCTTGAAAGGTCCCACGTATCTGGGGGCAAGCTTCCCTTTGATACCGAAGCGACGAGTACCTTTCATAGGAGAGACACGGAGGTAAACATGATCTCCAATCTCAAAAGCCAAATCACGGTGCTTACTATCATAGTAGCTCTTCTGGCGGGATTGGGCTGCTTTGAGGTTATCACGAATGACTTTGCACATTTCTTCTGCCTCTGTGATTAAGTCATTACCCAAAAGCTGACGTTCACCGTTTTCAGACCAGTTGAGAGGGGTACGGCACTTCCTGCCATACATAATTTCAAATGGGGCCTTGCCCGAACTTGCTTGAAAACTGTTGTTGTAGGAGAATTCAGCATAAGGAAGACAATCCTCCCACTTCATGCCGAAGGAGATCACACAAGCCCTGAGCATATCTTCAAGAATCTGGTTGACACGCTCGACTTGACTGCTTGTTTGAGGATGGAAAGCAGTGCTGAAGCGGATGTTCGTGCCCATGGCCTTCTGAAAAGAATCCCAAAACTTGGAGGTAAAGATACTGCCATGGTCTGAAGAGATTACTTGAGGAATACCGTGCAGAGAGACAATACGAGAGGTATAGAGTTCCGCCAATTGAGCTGCAGTGATCGACTCTTTGATAGGCAGAAAGTGAGCCACTTTGGTGAGTTTGTCGATGACAACAAATATAGCATCATTGCCACGCTTGGACTTTGGAAACCCAGTCACGAAGTCCATCTCAATGTGGTCAAACTTCCATTCTGGAATGGCAAGAGGTTGGAGGAGACCAGCTGGCCTTTGGTGTTCTACCTTCACTCTTCTGTAGACATCACATTCATTCACGAATTGAGCGATCTCGCGCTTCATTCGAGTCCACCAATAAGCTTGCTTAGGGTCCTGATACATCTTCGTGCTCCCAGGGTGGATGGAGAGGAGAGAATTGTGAGCCTCGTTCATGATCACTTTACGAAGGTCACCTTTGGGTACAACAATATGATCTTCGAAGAAGAGAGTGTCCTTGTCATCAAGGCGGTAGCACTTGTACTTGGACTGACTCTTGGCAATCCCAATCTTCACCTTTTTCACCATAGCATCAAGAAGCTGGGCTTGGCGAATCTGGTCTTCTAAGGTAGGAGAGACTTGAAGGTTGGCGAGGAAACCTTGAGGAACAACTTGCAGATTAAGTTTGCGGAAAGCTTCACAAAGCTCGGGTTGATAAGGCTTGAGAATCAGACTATTGCAGTAGGCCTTTCTGCTCAAAGCGTCGGCAATCACATTGGCCTTGCCTGGAGTATACTCGATACTCGGATTATACTCTTGAATCATTTCGGCCCATCGAGTTTGCCTGAGGTTGAGATTAGGCTGAGTGAAGATGTACTTGAGACTCTTGTGATCAGTGAAAATGTCCACTTTTCTTCCCAATAGAAGATGTCTCCAAGTCAAAAGAGCATTCACAACTGCCGCCAACTCGAGATCATGAGTGGGGTAGTTCTTCTCATTAGGCTTCAACTGGCGTGAAGTATAAGCAACAACTTTCTTCTCTTGCATTAATACTGCGCCAAGACCTTGGAGAGAGGCATCACAAAAGACCTCGTGCGGCTTGGATTCATCAGGCGGAGTCAGAACTGGAGCAGTGATCAATTTCTCTTTCAAAGTGTTGAAAGCAATATCACACTCCGGAGACCAAATGTACTTGACGTGCTTCTGAAGAAGATTTGAGAGAGGCTTCGTGATCTTAGAAAAGTTTTCAACGAATCTTCGGCAATAGCTTGCGAGACCGAGGAAGCTACGGAGCTGCTTCACATTCTGAGGAGGTTCCCAATTCACAATTGCAGACACCTTCTCAGGATTCATGGCAATGCCCTTGGCAGAGATGATATGACCAAGATAAAGAACCTCATCAAGCCAAAATTCACACTTGGAGAACTTGGCGTAGAACTGATGTTCTCTGAGCTTATCAAGAACCAAACACAAGTGCTTGGCATGATCTTCCTTGTTCTTGGAGAAAACCAGAATGTCGTCGAGATAGACCAAAACGAAGTCATTAGTGTAGGCATTGAAGATGAAGTTCATCATGCGAGAGAACGTCGGAGGAGCGTTGGCGACGCCAAAAGACATGACAGTGTATTCATATGAACCAAAGCTTGTTCTGAATGCTGTCTTGGGAATATCTTCTTCATGAATGCGAATCTGGTGATAACCCATACGGAGATCAAGCTTGGAGAATACTTGAGCACCTTTGAGTTGTTCGAACAGCTCATTGATGTTGGGAAGTGGGTATTTGTTCTGGATGGTCTTCTTGTTTACTGGACGGTAATCAACACAAAGTCGGTCCGTTCCATCCTTCTTCTTCACAAAAAGAACACCACAACCCCACGGATAAGAACTAGGCCGGATGAGACCCATTCTTTCTTGCTCATCGAGTTGCTTCTTCAGCTCCTTCAACTCTTCAGGTCCAAGCTTGTAAGGACATTTGCACACAGGTTCCGTGCCGGGCTCAAGATCAATAACGAATTCAACTGGCCGGTGCGGAGGCATTCCTGGAAGCTCTTCTAGAAAGACGTCTTGATATTCGCAGACGACTGGAATTTGAGAGATAGCATCCAATTCACCCTTTTCATTGAGAGAAAACAGACGGATAGTATCATCACGAGCGGCAAAGACAATTACATCCTCAGACGAATGAGTCAATTGAATCTGCCTGGCTGCACAATCAAGATGTGCCTTGTGCTTAGAAAGCCAATCCATTCCGAGAATAAGATCAATATCCGAGTTACCAAGAACCACCGGAGAAGAGAGAAACTTGTAATCGCCCAACGTGATAGAGACATCTGGGACGCAATTGTTAGAAGTCATTTGCTTGCCCGGAGACACAATCTTCAATGGAACAGGAATCCTTTCGGTCACAAAATCATGCTTGGCCACAAATGGAGTTGAAATAAAAGAAAGCGGTGCACCAGTGTCAAAAAGAACTTTTGCAGGAACATCGTTAACAGGAAGGTTACCCATGATCACATCTGGTGAGTCCTCTGCCTAAGCTGCATTCAGCAAATTGACCTTGGCGAACTTGGGGTTATGCTTGACCACAACTGTACTTGTTGATCTGACAGGAGGAGGAGGAGGAAGACGCCTCTGGTTGAGACACTTGTTGGCATAGTGACCCTTCTGTTGGCACTTGTTGCACGTGACCTCTGAAAGCGGACGGTGATACGGAGCACTCGATCTTGGAGCTTGAGACGAAGTCTTGTTCTGAAAGCCAGGGTTGGGTGGGTGGGAAGAACCACTGCCACCTTTGCTCTTCTGCTGATACGGCTGACGGAACGGAGGAGGAGGAAGCCAAAACTTCTGCTGCTTGGCCACTTGAGTAGAGGAAGAAGGAGTAACATCTCTGACTCGCTTCTTGGAAGCATCACACCTCAACTGAGCAGCCTCTTGCTTCAGTGCCATGTTGTAGAACTCATCGTACCTCAAGGGCTCAAAGAGAACAAGAGCGAGCTGAATATCTTCTCTGAGACCACCCCTGAACTGGTATATCATGCTCTTCTCATCAGGGACGTCCTGCTTGGCAAAGCGGGCGAGCTTCTGGAACAACTTGTTGTAGTCATAGACAGACAAAGAGCCTTGCTTCAGATTGCGGAATTCCTTACGCTTGCTTTCAACCACGCTCTGCGGAATATGATGAGCTCGGAAATCTCGACAGAATTCATCCCAAGTGATAACACGTCCACCTCTGGAATCCTTGTACTGCTGGAACCATTTTGCAGCTTGATCTTTGAGTTGGAAGGAAGCGAACTTGACAAAGTCCTCAGGCCTGACGTTACTGCACTCGAAATGCTTACACAGATCCACAAGCCAATCGTCAGCATTGGTTGCCTCAACACAATTGTTGAAAGTCTTTGGCCCGTTAGCAAGGAACTGGTTGAGTGTAGCAAAGTGACTCTGATTGCTGCCTTGATTCCCTTGACTGCCTTGATTGCGCTCTTGAAGAATTTGCATGATCAACTATGTATTTGCATTGGTTGCAGCCATCAGAGCTTGCCATGCCTCCGAAGGAGGTGGAGATGGTGGCGGATCAGGATTCGGAGTCGTGCGCATTGGAGGAGCCATCCTGAAGAGGTTGACCACCATTAGCACATTGACAGATAAATATTGAAGCTGAATCCAACGGAATGAAAATGCAACATATAGTCTTCACATCCGAACAAAATGAACGAATGCATTCCTCTTGAAATGGTCACATATCCATAAATTGAGAAGCCACGAAGAATTAAGGTAGAGAAATAAATCAACAAGGTACGGATCAAGAACGAATAATCGGTAAGAAATCCCAATCTCAAACCAATATCCGTGGAAGAAGAACTAGAGCTACTAGACTTCCCACCTATGAAACTCCCGAACCTTTCCGGTTATGCAATCAGGTGTTGGGGATACAGGGGAAGCATAATATCTCACCCAAACTAGCAAATCCTACATCCAGCTTTATCCATCCTTCAACACATAACCAAGAAACCTTCAGAAAGCATCTACCTCAACCTTCGAAAAACATCCGTTATACAAGTTATGGCGATACTCCCGAACTCCCGCCCCAGTACTGGGTGGCGTCGAGGTTATCTCACCAACGAACTGCATAAAAGAGATTTTTGATGTCGGCGTACTAAACTCAGGTATTCCAGAACTGCAACGATAAAATTATGATGATAACACCTCAGAGCTCAACTCCCCGGGACACTTCCACTAAACCCCTGACAGGAGGCACCAAGACAATGTTCTCATCATAAAACCATCGGAATGATTCCAAGATACCCGCGTGATCCTAAAAAAATTTTTAGTGAAATTTGAGAAGAGAAGAGTCAAAACTCTACGTCAGGAAGCCTTACCAGAGCGATGAGGAGACTGGGAAGTAAAAAGAATTCCTAAACTCTTCGATATATAATTCCTAAATGACTCAAAACATTTTTCTAGGCACAACTCGGCCGCTAAAAACGATCAAGCAATGGGGCTCCTAAGGTCGGGGAAGGCTCTGATTACCAACTTGTAACACCCTCGATGCGACTATAGCTCCCACGTGTCGAGGCACGACTTAGAGATATAATCGCATTGAAGGCATATGTCGCAAGTTAGGCAATCTTCACAAACATCCCATGTAATATAATACTAAAAGGGGAGATAACATAGTTGGCTTACACTCGCCACGTCAATCAGGTACATAAATAACATTACATCATCCAAACACTCATGGCCCGACTACGGCGCCAAAATAAAGAGAACCCAACATGCGACAACGGTCCCAATCACCCCCGACTGGGCACTACTACTGATCGTCAAGAAAGGAAACATAGTAACGTTGAGAGTCTTCGTCGAACTCCCACTTGAGCTCATACGCGTCTCCTGGAGCGGAATCATCAGGCCCTGCATCTGGTGTAATAGTAATCTGTGAGCCACAGGGACTCAGCAATCTCGCACCCTCGCGATCAAGACTATTTAAGCTTATAGGTAAGGCAAGGTAAAATATGAGTGGAGCTGCAGCAAGCTACTAGCAAGTATGGTGGCTAACTTATTCGCAAAAGAGAGCGAGAAGAGGAGGCAAAGCACGAGCGAGAAGCTAGAGAACAACCTGCGCAAACATTACTCCAACACCGTGTCCACTTCCCGGACTCCGCCGAGAAGAGGCCATCACGGTAACACACTCAGTTGATTCATTTTAATTAAGTTAAGGTTCAAGTTATCTACAACCGGACATTAACAAATTCCCATCTGCCCATAACCGCGGGCACGGCTTTCGAAAGTTCAATCCCTGCAGGGGAGTCTCAACTTAGCCCATGACAAGCTCTCACGGTCAACGAACGAATAGGCCTCCTCCCAAGACGTTCCGATCAGACTCGGTATCTCGGTAATTCAAGACACTTTGACAGGTTAAAACAAATCCAGCAACACCGCCCGAATGTGCCGACAAATCCCGATAGGAGCTGCACATATCTCTTTCTCAGGGCACACTCAGATGAACACTACGTACAACTAAAACCAACCCTCAAGTTGCCCCGAGGTGGCGCTACAAGTGGCTCTATTTGGACCAACACTCAGAGGAGCAGTGGCCCGGGGGGTTTAAAATAAGATAACCCTCGGGCTCCGGAAACCCAAGGGAAAAAGAGGCTAGGTGGCGAATGGTAAAACCAAGGTTGGGCATTGCTGGAAAAGCTTTAATCAAGGCGAAATATCAAGGGGTTCCCATTATAACCCAACCGCGTAAGGAACGCAAAATCCGGGAACATAACACTGATATGACGGAAACTAGGGCGGCAAGAGTGGAACAAAACACTAGGCAAGAGGCCGAGCCTTCCATCCTTTACCAAGTATATAGATGCATTAAGATAACATGGCAATATAATGATATCCCAACAAGTAAATAAAAGATGTTCCAACAAGGAACGGCCTCCAATCTTCACCTGCAACTAGCAACGCTATAAGAGGGGCTGAGCAAAGCGGTAACATAGACAATCAACGGTTTGTTAGGACAATGGTGGGTTAGAGGTTTGACATGGCAATTTGGGAGGCTTGCAAGCAAGTGGTAGGCATCGTAGCAATGGCATAGCAAAAGAGCGAGCAAACTAGCATAGCAAAGATAGTAGTGATTTCGAGGGTATGATCATCTTGCCTGCACAGTTGTCAGAGTTGACTGGATCCTCGAAAGAAAACTCAACGGGCTCCTCGTTAGCGAACTCTTCTCCCGGCTCTACCCAAACAAGACCAACAAGCAACAAGGATACAATCAACCACGTGCAAACTCAAACAACACGATGCAAAGATGATATGCTATGCGGGATGCGATGCGGGATGCAAAATGCAAGATATGACGGGAAATGCATGAACCTGGCCTCTTCTTGGAATTCCAAGTGTGCCACTGGAAAGATGAGATGAAATCGCTTGAAAACGATATAAAGAACGCCGGAATAGGAGTTACGGTTTGGAAATGGCAAGCGATTCAAATATGACACCGGTCTGCGATTTACAGCAAGTAGGCATCTAAATGCAATGAAATGAACATGCTATAGCCACCAAACATGACAACAAAATACATGGCAGTGATGCACACAAGATGCTTAACAAAAGTCTAGCACTGAGCTACGGCCAATTCATCCATTAGGAGGTTCAAACAAGCATGGCAAAAACGCAAATGGTAAAACAGATCTCAAACTTGGTGAAATTAACACTTGTCTGGACTTTCAGATCATATAGCCCTCTTCGGAGCAACAAAAAAACATGCTACATGACCTGAAAATGACAAAGAAAGACATGGCATGGAGCTACTCAACAAGCTTAACAAAAGTCCCTTAGTGACCTTGAGCCAAAAGGGATCACAAATTTACTAACAAGCACACGAACATAGCAAAAACATAATCAGTTTCAGACAGTGAAAAACTGACACATGCTGAAATATAACTCACGAAGGCATGTTTACGAGCTCAATGCACTCACCACGGTGCAAGTCACGGCAGGACAAGCATACATATCTTAAGAAGTCACAAGATGCAAGCTAGACATGGCAAGAACAATGGCATAGCATGCACGGATCAACTACAATAACATCGGCAAAATCGCAAACAAGATGACGATCTGCCCAAATTCGCAACGAAGCAAAAGTAGAGCTCGATTGACTCAAGCTAGGGTGCTCCATAATTGCAAACAAAGAGATGGATGGATAGAGCACTACAAGATTAACAAAACTCCCTTACTAATCATCCTCAAAAGAGGCACAGATCACTAGGAAACAACAAGAACATATGGCATCATGAGCTAAACAATCCCAGGACTTAGTGAAATTACTAAGTCCCTGAAAACAGAATTAGCAAGTGCACCACTTTGCAAGCTTGCACAAGTCACCTCACACATCCTAAAAATACATGGGTTGCACCTCTAGGAAGATGACAAAACCCTTAGCAAAACATATGTAGAACTCACGGGCATAGCATGCACACAATAATCATGGCAAAAATGACAAAAGTGCTAAACGGAGTAGCAGATCTGACAATTAACTCAAGTAGCCCTCTTCTAACAGCATTTCGGGCATCAAGATGTGCTCAAATGAAAATGATGCAATGGAATGAAATGATGTACTCTCTGAGATGAACATTTTGATATGCTATATGCCCAAATCGAAGCTACGGATGCAAAGTTACGGGGCCGTGAACAGGGGCATATGAACTAAAAATATACGGGACTTAGTGAAAAAAAACTACCCCTAGGGTTACTGTAGCAACCCCGATCCAGATCGGATCTCGCGGCACTATAGCTGGCCGGACCCGAGTTCGCCAGAGCCGGTGTGGAGGAGGGAGGTGGCGGCCGGCGAGGGCGCGGTCGCCGGTGGCCGAGGCGGCGGCGGCGGCCGGAGCTGGGGCGACGCCGGCGAGCTCCTGCGGCGGCCGGGT
>NC_041388.1:109626901-109683605 GCF_002162155.2 Triticum dicoccoides
CTCGCCTGGGCCGGCCGGGCCGGCGGCGGTGGGAGGTGGCGGCCGCCACGTGTCGACGCGCGGGTGGCTGGAGGCGGCGAGCGGACGCTGTCCGGCCCCGTTCGGACACGTCCGGCGGCGGCGGCGGATGGATCTAGGGTTTATGGGGGAGGGGAGACCCGTGAATTTTGGAGGGGGTGTATATATAGGCATAGAGGGAGCTAGAAGAGTCCAAATGAGGTGCGGTTTTCGGCCACGCGATCGTGATCGAACGCTCTAGGACATGGAGCAGAGTTTGGTGGGTTTTGGGCCAAATTGGAGGGATGTTGGGCTGCACACACACACGAGGCCTTTTCGGTCCCTCGGTTAACCGTTGGAGTATCAAACGAAGTCCAAATGATACGAAACTTGACAGGCGGTCTACCGGTAGTAAACCTAGGCCGCTTGGCAAGTCTCGGTCCAATCCGGAAATGTTTAATCCCCACACACGAAAGAAAGCTAGAAATGACCAACGGAGGAGAACGAAGCGCCGGAATGCAAAACGGATAACGGGGAAAATGCTCGAATGCATGACATGAACACGTATGCAAAAGCAATGCACATGATGACATGATATGAGATGCATGACAACGACAACAACACACGGAGGCAAAACCCGAACTCGAGGAAATAAATATAACTTAACGCCGGAAACGGCAAGAGTTGGAGTACAAATTGGGAAAGTTACATCCGGGGTGTTACAGGACAGGCACTGTCAATGGCGCGACAGAGACATTCATGTGCACGGGCACCGGCACGGGCGTGCACGTCAGTGCACACATAGGCGCATGCGTTGGCAGGTGCACGGGCACCGGCACGGGCATGCGCGTCAGTGCACGCGCAAGCGCATGCGCTGGCAGGTGCATGGGAATGGGCGCTGGCACAGTCGGGGCGACGGGAGCCAGAACGGGAGCGGGGACAGGCACGGCGTCTTCCCGCAAGGCCATTTCAAGCTCGTCCCAAAGCGCCTTATGTTCTTGAGACTCCGGCTGGGTGTCTTCCTCAGGAAACTGGAACACTAAGCGCATACCATCATGATGCGGCATGGCGTACGTTTAGGTCAGGCTAGTTGGAGGTAGACGACAGGAGAATTGGAGAGGAAGAGAGAGGATTGTAGCGATACCGGGTAGTGCGGGGTTGATTTTAAACTGCGGCCCCGGCGACATTAAAAGTGGGAGCAGTTGGGACGACGGTGGGCGGCGGAGCCTGGTCAAAGGGCTCGCCTCCCGGTGAGCCTGCACGGAGGTCTGCTCGCACGTCTCCCTGACAGTCGGCGCATCGGTCTGCTCGCACGCCTCCCGTCGAATCACACGCTTGCTCGGACGGCACCTGCCGATGAGAAGTGGGGACTCCTGGCGGCACGTAAATGCCCATGGTTTCAATAGTGAAAGCGTTCGCCTTAACGTGACAGGTCTTCGTTCCAAAATACCTTGGCTCTTCATTTGTGCAACTTGTCATAAGCAGTTTGTCTCAAATTGAAGAAAAAATTTACGAAGTAATATTTGTGCCATATCACGTGACCATGCTTAGTTTCAAGAATTTATGCTCACTTTTGGATTTTCTGAAATTTAAGATCCCGGATTCAAAACAATATCATAACCTGCATCATGCAATAAATTTTCAAGCCGTACATCTGTCCTGTTGTATTTGTTAAGAAAGGATTTGGTCAATCATTTTGCTTAGTTAGACTTCAGACAAGTTATATATGTAGAGTAAAAGGATAATCCCTCCGTACCAGTGCATTGCCTGATATATTAAATCAAGTACTAGGCACGAACAAACGGGCTCAAATTCTGTGCTCATCCTGGTGTAGTAGTAGTAGTACTAGGCAATGCAGTTGCGGGTGACCTTGACGAGCGTCGACCGAGGGAATTGAACCGTGCTCGGCACGGTAGGTAACGTTGTCTAGTTACTAAAGCATCCCTCCATTGTTCATCGGTATTCATTATGGACCGGGGACATGAGGGGAATTTCCTAGGGCTGGAATTCTGGCCGCCAGATATTTCGACTTGAAACGCTGAGGCTCGACTGGTTGGGGATGACTAATGTGCGTACCACACACGCCACCGAAGGACATGAGCCCGGTTTTTTTAGGATCAACACAAGCCAAGGTCTGGCTGGTATGCCGTTGGGTCCTACCATTCGAGAATACGAAAGGAACCTTTTAAATTGCCGAACGAATCTATGTGTATTACAATACCCGTATTTTCCTTGCAAATACTAATCTCAATGTGGTAATTGATTTATGACGAGTTGTTGAATTAGAGTGAGTTTGTGATATAGTGATCTCAACGTGGATTTCACATTTCATGGTATCCCTAGTAAGTTTTCCAAAAATTCAAATTTAAAGGATGGACAATATGGAGGTGAGAAAACTTTGTATGTATCAAGCTTATGACCACACACACACACACAGAGACACACACGCACGAACACAACAACAATCCAATAAGTATAGTGCATCTATTTTTCCAAACCATGCATGTATGGCACGAATTCAAAAATACTCCTTCTATTCCTAAATATTAGTCTTTTAGAGAGTTCAACAAGTGACTACATACGGAGCAAAATGAGTGAATCTAGACTCTAAAATATGTCTATATACATCCGTATGTGCCAGTCCATTTGAAGCCTCTAAAAAGACTAATATTTTGGAACAAAGGGAGTAAAATGTAAGACATCCATGGTCCTCAGTTCAATATTTAAATGAACATGAAACTGAAACATGAATATTAAGTCTAGTACTACATTACATGCAAATGTTGTGTTTAGGCGGAGGTATGATTGTCGGGGGTTAACCCCTCGACCTTAGATAAAATTGTGGAGCTCTGTTTAGGGTTGTTTAGATTATATTTGTCCCCACCCTCCCAACCACAGATTGGTTGTGCACCCCCACCCCTCCTCCCCGGGAGAATATCATGTGCCCCCATAACTTAGATGTTATATGCCGATACGAGTTGCTTGGAGCTTGTAGATATGAGATGTAGCAGCTCACATGATGTGTCTTAATATTTTTGCAGGAAACCTTGATGAGTTTGAGAATTGCACACAATTTGTACAAAAACTACTTAGATGCCCTTTGATCCCATATCCAACGACCTCGAAGCTTGTATCATCGTAGCATCTAAGATGTAGGAGGACATCATCTTCTCCTGTATGTAATAATATCATGTGCTACCACACCTTAGATGCTTTGGTGATACAAGCTCTTCAGAGGCGTTGGATTTGTGACCCAACACCTCCTCGGTGGTTCGAATGGTTTTTTGCAGAAAAGCCTCAAAAGAGTTCGGCCACTTCTTACAAGCACAAAGACTGCTTAGATGCCATTGGATCTCAGATCAAACGACCTCCAAGCTCGTATCACCGTAGCATCCAAGCTGCGATATCACCTTATGTTTTCTCGCAGGGGAGAGTATGAGGTGCTCCCGCATCATAGATTCTATGGTGATACGAGTTCACTGAGATCTAATGGCCCACAGTAGGAGGTTTGAATGTTTTTGCAATATACGACTGATAGAGTTTGGGAAATGCGTAGAAAGTACAAGTACTATGCATGTGCCATCTAATCACTGATCATACGACCTAGATGCTCATATCACCGTAGCGGGTAATTAAGCTACAGGGAGCACCTAATATGAGCACCGGGGAGCCGTTGGATCGAAGATGCAGCAGCACACACGAGGCCTGAATGTTTTATTTGCAAAAAAACCTTTGGAGAGTTTGGAAATTGCGCATAATTACAAAGACTACTCCCAAGCCATTGGATCTCACTTCCAACGGTGTAAAAACTCGTATCACCATAGTATCTAAGCTGCGGGGTGGATGTGATATTCTATGCCGCTGTCAATTTTGTTCGTAAACTTGCAAAATACGTGTAACTTGTGCCGTTACTTGTCTAACCGCGCAAAGTGTTTGTTCAAAAAAAACCATCCTACACTGAAATATCGGAACAACACACGGGGGTCCCACTTGTGATTAATCAAATTTGGACCTAAAACTAACAAATCTGAAAGATGAGATTCGAACTGGCAACCTGGACTACAAAGCGTAAGTCGATAGTCTGAAAAAACAAACGGTTGTTGGCTTTGTCCCATAACTTGATTTTATACAGTACTTGCGTTGAGTAGAGTAGATGGAGTGCCTCGTCAACACATGCATGACCGTTGTCTCACTTACTGGTGGGTCCCAGGTCTGCGATCTAAATCTCTCTTCTCTCCATCGTCTAACCTTTGCACGGGCACACACGAAGAGAGGCGCTAGCTTGCCGTGGTGTTATTACAACTAAAAAAAGCTTGGAAAATAGAAGAATCGCCTAGAACAAGAGACGTTGTGGCTGGTCGAGACGGAGCTAACCACATCTATCCTCTGTGCCACGTTTGCATGATGAAGCTGTGTGGCTAGTGGGATGTTTTCGACCGACTGGCTGGGTCCCGAGGTCGAACCATAGGTACTACGTCTGATATAGTATATTTTTACACGCCCATTTTTCCTTTGTGCCGAGACGTGGCACACCCTACCGCGCGGTTTCGGGGTCCTCCCGGGTGGTGCACGCATATATTCTTCCTGACGTGGGACGCCCTACCGCACGTTTTCTGGGTCCTCCTCGGTTGTAGTGCCGAAGCAAGTAAATGATTCGTCAAATCACGAAAGACCACATTTCCTGCCGAGTACATCAGTGAAGCACGGTGGCTAGCTAGTTGGGCTAGTTCGACCGATTAGCTAGGCCGCCACCACATTTGTTTTTTCACCCCTTTTTCATCTACTTGCCGACATGTACATTTAAATATCCACCGCGGCGTTGCTCTGGTGTTTGGGTGGGGCAGGATTTTTAATTTTTTGATTGACGGGAGCAGGCGCGGTAGGATTTTTAATTTTTTGATTGACGGGAGGAGGCGCAGCAGCAGTTAGTCACGATAACTCCGCCTGTAAAAACCCACTGCTCCCTGATGTGAGAAGTCGTCGACTGGTGTTTTACCATGGTGAAAACCAAAAGATTCCCCGCTCCCTCAGCCTTCCCGTAGATTGCATTGCCTTTCAGCCGTTTCGTCCCCTTTGCTTCCTCTCCCCATTGCTTATACATGGTGCCATGGTGGCGCAACAGATCATAGAGTCCGAGGTGAGGCGCCTGACACTGGCTCCCGTCGACCGGGAGCGGGCGGTTGCACCCTGCATCACCAACGTCGTGCACCTCGAGAAGCAGAGGGACTTCGGTGGTGTTTAGGCGCCCTCTGCATGGGCATGTCCATGTCTCGGCGCAACATGACCGTTGGATCAAACTCAAACGGTGTAGATCAGTCATTGTAGCACAAAGCGTGTGGGTGTGTTTGGTTGCATTCTCATCTCAATATAGTTGTTTCCTCTTCGTGTATTTTTGTCAACCTACTAGTGTGGACTCATGCACCCTTCATGCACTCTACCAAACACCCAAAAGTGGGTCGAGAAGGGAACTTTTGCTCCCATCCCATGCACCCTTCATACACCCTGCCTAACACTATTCGTGCTTCATATGGTTCATGTTTCATGGAGTACTGTAGCATCGTACTCTCCGTGCGTTGTGGACCTAGTTCTGTTAACATTGATCTCATCGTTCATTCTCGACCGGACAGTCGAAAAAGCGGTACTATGTTACATATAGGAGTAGTTGACATGCGCACAACATCATTTGTTATCGTCATATCTTACTACACTAGAAACAAGATTGTGTAGTACTGACGTATGAACCACTGCACATGCCTAGTAGTAGGAGCACTCTGTATGTTCAAGTGGCTGCCGTGTTTCGCACTCCTCCGTTGTAAGAGTGGAAACGCTTGCTGTAATCATTTTTTTCTTCAGAAAAACAGTGGACACGCTCTACCGTGCAGATCCTCCTCCAGCGATGCACTAAATTACTCACTTTCGCCAACGTGTGGGACATCCAGCACCTGGGTCCACCAGCCATGCACTAAATTACTCCGTAGTAGAGTGACGGTAGACTACCCCGATCGAACCGCCGCAGTAATGCCCAATGAGCTGTCAAATCACAAAACCCCCTCCTTTCCAGCAGTAAGTTGGACGGACGAAGCAACCATCATTTCACTCTTCTCTCACACCTTCCTCTCTTGAAGAAAACCTCCACTCGCTTCGCTTCTCCCTCATCTCGTTCCTCCTTTGACTCTTTTCTCTCAGCTTCGTCTCTAGGATGGACACCGGAGCACCGGCCGACGTGATGTCTATGGCTCTGGCCAAAACCGTCGAGGCTCATGGTACGAAGAAGTGCAAGCACCCCGCCGAGACTACCACAGACAAGCTCAAAGCCATCGCCCTGTCCAAGCCCAGCTCTCCGGGATCCCTCATTAAGCAAATCCAGGTAATGTCTCTTGTTGACGATCTTTTTCTCGATCTTGATCGTGTTTTTTCATCTAACACGCAGTACTAGTACTGGTAGTACAACTTTATAGGTGATCTTGCATGTGATTTTAGTGTGCCAAATGACGGTTCTAAATTCCTCTTTTGACCAAAACATGCGAGAGGTTGACACTGATTTCTTATAGACTACTTTCAACTACTCCCTCTATCCCAAATTTCTTGTCTTAGATTTTGTCGGATTTCGGGTTTCGGCAGACCCTTGAGGTTCGAACACTGGGGTGCGTGCGGAGATCTCTCCCCTACCGATCTACGTCCAATCTCCTCGCGCGATCTAAGCTAGAAACAACGAACAACACAAGGGACACGAGGTTTATACTGGTTCGGGACACCGTTGTGGTGTAATACCCTACTCCAGTGTGTGGTGTGGTGGATTGCCTCAGGGGCTGATAATGGACAGTACAAGGGAAGAACAGCCTCATGAGAGGTGTTCTTGAGCTGGTGCGATGAACTGCTTTGGTGAGTTAAGTCGCCTTTCCCTCTCTCTGCTAGGGCTCTATCAGATCTCTAGATGTCTCTCCTCCTCCCTCTCTGCGGTGGCTAGCTCTATTTATAGAGGCCCTAGCCCTCTCCCCAAATAATGAGCGGGAAGGGCGCCAACAATTGGCCATTTTGAAGGGGAACATCTAGTACAAGTTATCCTGACAAAAGGTGGTCTTCGGCTGCCAAAAGCAATGGTGATGACGTCGTCTTGGGCTCCACGGTGACCTCCGTCCTGACACTCTGTTGGTCTTGGTCTCGTTGCACCGGAATGGTAACCTTTGCCCGATGCCTTGGCCTGTGCTTGCCCCCTTTGCACCAATGGGGAAACAAGGACACTGCGCAGGCCGGCGCCCGTCTGGTCTCGATCGTCATGGCTTGCGTCACGGGCTCCTCGCGAGGTATCCCTGCCTTGATCTCTCCGCCTCCTCGCGAGCCTGCCTGATGTGGCTGCCTCTGAGGAAACTACCTGTCGTCCGCCCCGCGAGGCTTGGCCTCTCGCGAGGGTCTTGAGCTTGAGCTGATGAAGATGGGCCGCGCTGGGCCCCCACTTGAGCCAGGCCACAGGCCGCAGGCAGGCAAGTCTAGGGACCCCCGTTCCCAGAACGCCGTGTAGCCCTTGGGCCCAAGGTGCACCCAGGCTTGGCCTAGCAAGGAAGCAAAGGGGTGAGCGTGAAGCGCCGTGGGCCCCAATAGCGTGCGGCCTTGGGCGCCGCGTGGCGATTGATTGGTCGTGGGCGTCTGCGCTTCCCCACGACGCCTCGGCAACCACTCGACTTGACAAGTCCCTGCATGCAGAGAAATGGGTCATGATTACCTGCGATCGTCGTGCTCGGCGGTTGGCCTCGTCCGGCTACAAGTACGGGGCTGCGCGAGCCCCTTCAGTCCATCCCTTCTTGCTGCTCCTTTTCTTCTTCTTGGCAACTCGCCATTCCCATGGCTCCAAAGAGATTCTTGGCCGCGGAGAAAGGAAAGGCCCGCCAGGCAGGGCCTGACTCCCCCCGACCAAGCGCGGCCGAGGTCGCCCTCGCAAGTATTCCACGGTCCCCGTAGTGGCCTCCCGCGGCCATGGAGGCGGTTCCCTGCGCGGTGGTGAGCGCCCGGCCTCCGATGGGGGGCACGCCATGGCTGCGCGCCCCCCTAGGCCACGCTTTCGCTCTGCGGAGGTGCTGCCGGAGTTCATCGTGTGGTCAGCGGACCCAACCAGCACCCGGCTCCAGCTCCCCTGTTTCTTCGTAGGTGATTTGCCGGCCAGCGCTCGGTGCGGCTTGTGGCTCCAGGCAGACGACTGCTGTAGCAGGGCCTCCTGGGCTTCGCTGGAGGTCTCTGTTTCTGGGAATGGGGCGCTGACCTGCGGCTGGCAAACATTTGCCCACGCGTGTGGCCTGGGCCGGTGGTGCACCCTGCACTTGAAGTTCGATGGCGACGCCACCCTCTACGTGAGGGCGTTCGGGGAAGACGGTCGCCGTGCTGGGTGCTGCCCTGAAGACGACGACCGCAGCTGCCTTCCCAGCCCCGATACCAACCAGGATGAAGACGACGATAGGCGTACAGGCGGCGGTGCTCGGGGTTCGCTGAGCTTCGGCGACTCCCTCTTAGGCAGCAGCTCCTCCAGCGGTGGCCGCGACCAGCCCCCGCGCTGTCGCGCCCGCCTGGGTGAAGGTAGCAGGTCATCCCGCCGTCGCGCCCGGTGAAGCGAGAGGAGGGATTCGCCTGAGCCCCAGGAGCAGCTCGAACCTTCACTGTTGGTTGATGCAGGACGAATCGTGCCCATTTTGTTTTCCTTCTTTTCCTGCGCAAAAATAGAAGGTAGTCTAGGGCCCCACGGGGGCATGTTAGAACTGCTGCTGTTAACCATCGCGCTGCTTCCGCTATTTCTGTGATGTGTTTCCGCGCCGTGCACCCATGTGCGGGGATTATTTTAGCTCGGTGGGGCTTGACGCGGTCCTCGCCTCCCGAGGCCGTGGCCTCGCCGTGCGCTTTGTGCCCTGCAGGGATCAGTAGAAGGGGTAACTTTTGGTCTTGGTTGTGGGGGCGATCGGCCCAGGTCCTGCGCTCGTGTCGCGATGCCCGTGGGGCACGGACTGGGAGGGGTGCCCCCGCAGAGGACTCGGATAGGAAAGCTCCAAACGGTCGGGGCAGAAAACACTCGCGAGGGCGTCCATGAACCTCCCTCGCGAGACTTGCGCGAGAGAAAACGAGGCAAGCGAGCGAAAAAGATAGAGTCACAAGCCAGGAATGTCAACAGCTTCAATAAAACTTCAAACAGGAATAAACAAGCCAACTGCAGAAAGCAAATGGAAAAGCCGCGTCCGGCACCTATTCTAGTCTTTGACGTCTTCTCACCAGCGCGGAGCTAAGTGCTGCCACTGGGCGTGCGCGGGAGCCCCCGAGGCCCGAGGGCGGCACTCCGGAGACTCCGGGGTGTATACATCCCCACTCATTATTACGTGAGAGTGTCACGGGCGCGCGAGCTTCACAGGCATTGGCCTTCTTCACAGGCACCGGGCCTTTCCCGCAATGCGGCAGCTTCACAGGCATTGGCCTTCTTCACAGGCACCGGGCCTTTCCCAAAACACGGCAGCTTCACAGGCATTTGCCTTCTTCACAGGCACCGGGCCTTTCCCAAAACATGGCAGCTTCACAGGCATTTGCCTTCTTCACAGGCACCAGGCCTTTCCCAAAACACGGCAGCTTCACAGGCATTTGCCTTCTTCCCAGGCACCGGGCCTTTCCTAGGTGTTAGGCTTCGCTCAGGGATAGAACCTCCGGAGATGTTGAATGTTCCACGCGTTCTGGATGGGTACCCCCTCTATGGTCTCCAAGCGCGGGGAGCCAGGCCTGGAGACATGAACAACCTTGAATGGGCCCTCCCACATGGGAGAGAGCTTGTGCAGCCCCTCCCTGGAGAGAACCCGTCTGAGCACGAGATCCCCTACCTCAAGAGTTCTGGGGCGGATGTTGCAGCAGCGGTATCGTCGCAGCGCCTGTTGATACCTTGCCGCTCGCAGCGCGGTTTCTCGGCGGCGTTCCTCCCCCAGCACGAGATCCATCCCCCGCATGGCATCCTGCTGCATCTCGTCGAACGCCAGGACCCATGCGGAGCGAAGCCTGACCTCGTGAGGAAGAACAGCCTCTGCTCCATAGACGAGGAAGAACAGGGTCTCGCCAGTCAGCTTGGTCGCAGTTGTGCGGATTGACCACATCACGGACTAGAGCTTGTCGTACCAGCCCCTGCCACATGCCTCCAGCTTCTTCTTAAAGGTCCCAGCTTTGAGGCCCCTCAGGACCTCCGCGTTGGCTCGCTCGGCCTGGCCCTTGTTCCAGGGGTGTGCCACCGAAGCATAGCATATCTGCGTTTCAAGGTTAGCACAGTATGTTTTGAAGAGATTACTGGTGAATTGCGAACCGTTGTCGGTGATGATGCGGTTGGGCACCCCAAATCGACTCACAAGGCTCTTGATGAACTTGACCGCGGAGCCTGCCGGGATAGTGCGGACGGCTTCCACCTCAGCCCACTTGGTGAACTTGTCCACAACGACGTAGAGGTAGCGATAGCTCCCTGGCACCCGAGGAAACGGGCCCAGAATGTTCAGCCCTCAAACTGTGAACGACCATGAGAGGGGTATAGTCTGTAGACCCCCCGCAGGCTGATGGATCTACTTAGCGTGAAACTGGCTGGCCTCGCAAGCCTTCACCAGCTCAACGGCATCGACAAGCGCCGTGGGCCAGTAGAATCCACTATGGAACGCCTTGCCGACGAGGGTTCGTGACGACGAGTGGTGTCCGCACTCTCCGCCGTGTATGTCCGCCAGTAGCTCCTTCCCTTGCTCTCGGGAGATGCAACGTAGGAACACGTCATTCGGTCGCTTCCTGTAGAGCTCTCCATCCTTGATGCAATACGCTGTGGCCTGCCGTGCCACACGCTCCGCTTCCTCCTCGTTCTCCGGCAGAGTCCCTTGCATCAGATAGTTCTTGAGCTCTAGGGTCCAACACCCTTCCTGAGGCTCTAACGCCAGGAGCAGGCGTGCCTCTGAGGCCGGGCCGCAGACCGGGGCTCCTGAGGCAGGCGACTGAGGGAGCTCCTCCCTTGGTTGCGTCGTGCTCGACAGTGACGACACCGCCGAGGGTTTGAAGAGCCGCTCCTCAAAGACGCCAGGCTTCTGAGGCAGCCGCCGAGATGCCCTCTTGGCAATGTCATCAGCTTCCTGATTGGTGCCCCGGGGCACGTGTTGCAACTCCAGCCCCCAGAACTGCTTCTCCATCTTGCGAAGCTCAGCGAGGTAGGCTTCCATGTGCTCGTCCTGTGGCTTGTATATCTTGTTGGAGAAGTTGACGAGGAGCTGCGAATCGCCCTTGATGATGAGGCACTTTACCCCTAAGGCAATTGCGGCCTTCAAGCCTGCTATTAGGACTTCATACTCCGCTATGTTGTTGGAGATCTTTTCTCCATGCTGGAAGCAGAGTTGTATGGCGTAGTAGAGTTTGTCCTGGGTAGGGGATACGAGCACTGCGCTAGCTCCCGCACCGTGTCGGGAGAACGCCCCATCGAAGTACATGACCCAGCCATCTGGTGCTTCACTTCCCGGGGAAAGCGATCGGTCTTCGCCTGCCTCAAGACCCGGCGCTTCTGCCCATTCTGCCACGAAATCCGCAAGTGCGGCTCCCTTGATGACTCTGGTCGTACTGAATTCTAGCTGAAATGCCTGTAGTTCAATGTTCCATTCAGCGACCCTCCCAGCTGAGTTGGGGCTCCTGAGTACTCTTTCCAAGGGGTATGCTGAGATGAGTTTGATGGGATGGCCTTGGAAGTAGTGGCGCAGCTTGCGTGAGGCCACTAGTAGCGCGAGGAGGAGTTTAGGAGGAGTTTTGCGCGAGGAGGGGTACCGTGCCCTTGCGTCCCGTAGCACCGTGCTAACGAAGTACACAGGATGCTCGACGAGGTTGAGGATGCTGGCGCAGCTTGCGTCCTCCAGAGGTCGAGGCATCTCTTGAGATGACAAAGCCCCCAGTGCTTGGTCGCCTGAAGAGGCCTCTCCTGCTCCGAGTGCGTTCTCCTGCTGCGGCTCTTCCTTTCCGGCTGCGGTTGTGGCCTTCGCGAGGCCCTCCTGGCCCTGCTTTGCTTCAATTCGGACGGTCGATGCGGCCTTGGCACAACGCTCCTCCCTAACCGCCACCAGGGCTGCGCTAGCAGAGTAGGGGGTGGCCGAAAGGTAGAGCACTAGGGGCTCCCGAGGAAGCGGAGCTACCATCACTGGTGGGCTGGTAAGGTACCTCTTGAGGTCTTGGAATGCCTTGTCGGCCTTTTCAGTCCATTCGAAGGGGGCCTTTTTCTTCATTAGCTTGAAGAAGGGCAGCGCTCGTTCCCCCAGCTTGGAGATGAAGCGCCCCAGCGTAGTTACACGCCCGGTGAGCTTCTGCATTTCTCTGAGGGTCCTTGGCGGGCTCATGTCTTTGACTGCCTTGACCTTCTCCGGGTTGGCCTCGATGCCCCTGTGGGACACGAGGAAACCCAGGAGCTTGCCCAAGGATACTCCAAACACGCACTTCTCTGGGTTGAGCCGTAGGTCCACTTCGTTGAGGCTCGCAAAGGTTTCTTCCAGGTCCTGTGTCAGGGTTCTTGCCTCATGAGACTTCACCACAATGTCATCGACGTAAGCTTCAGCGTTCCTCCCAAGCTGCTGGCCTAAGGCGATGTGCATCAGCCGCTGAAAGGTCACGCCTGCGTTGCGCAACCCAAACGGCATGCACGTATAGTAGTACACTCCACACGGGGTCAGGAAAGCCGTCTTCTCCACGTCTTCTACCGCCATCTTGATCTGGTGATAGCCCGAGAAGGCATCTAGGAAGCACAATAGGTCACACTCTGCGGTGGCGCCGACTATCTGGTCAATGCGGGGGAGCGGAAATGGATCCTGTGGGCAGGCCTTGTTGAGGTTGGTGAAGTCGACACACATGCACTCCTTTCCTCCCTTTTTTGGCACAACGACCGGATTAGCTAGCTAATCAGGGTAGCGGACCTCGCGGATAACTCCTGTCGCCTCTAGCTTCCGGGTCTCTTGAACGATAAAATCATGTTTCTCAGTGGACTGCCGCCTCGCCTTCTGCTTCACGGGGCGCACATTGGGGCACACGTTGAGGTGATGCTCAATCACTTTCCTTGGGACCCCTGCTAACTGATCAGGTTCCCACGCGAACACCTTCTTGTTCGCACGCAGGAACCTCACCGGGGCCTCCTCCTGCTCGGGCTCAAGGTTGGCCCCAATGGTGAAGGTGGCGCCAGTGGACCCGTCCTCGTCGACTGGTACCTGCTTGGTTTCCGCCTTGTCTTCGGTGAATAGCTGCTTCTTTTTAGCCGGTGCAGCGCCCTTGGGCTCAAGGGCGTCAGTGCTAGTGGGTTGTGCCACCGCGGCCGCCCTGAAAACAAGCTGGAGCACCTGCAGCGCATCCCTTGTGTCTCCTGACATGGTGAGCACGCCGCTGCTCCCAGGCATCTTCATGAGGTTGTACGCCGGGTGAGTTGCTGCCATGAACCGAGCCAAGGCCAGATAGCCAAGGATGGCGTTGTAGGGGAGGCCAATGGGGGCAATGTCGAAGTCGATCAGCTACGTGCGGAAGTTTTCGTAGGTGCCGAAGGTCACTGGGAGGCGGATCTGTCCCAAGGAGGCGGTGGAACTGGCTCCGACACCCGAGAAAGGCCGGCTGGGTTGGAGCCGCTCCGGCGGCATGTGGAGGAGGCTGAAGGCCTCCACCGAGAGCACGCTGAGGCCGGCACCACCATCGATGAGGGTCCTGGTGACGGCCACTTGGTAGATGGTGGGGGTGCACAGCATCGGGAGCGCGCCCAAACCGATGGGGTTGAAGGGGTGATCCTCCGAGTCGAAGGTTAGATCGGCCTCGGGCGCCACCCAGCCCGGGGGGCTTCTCGGCGCTTGGAGGCGGCGCTGATCCGGTGAGTGAACGGCCTGACGTGATGGCTCGAGGGTGGTGCCTGGGAGCCACCCAGGAGAGCTGCGATGACGGGCGGCGCTGGTGCGGCAAAACGGGCGAGGAAGAGGTCACGCAGCTCCTCCCAGGAGGTGACAGAAGTCATCGGCAGGTGGAGGAGCCATGCACGCGGGACACCAGTGAGGGCCATGGGTAACCAGTTGGCCATCACCCGATCGTCGCCCCCGGCTCTGAGGACGGCCTCCTCGTACGCCAGCAGTAAAATCATCGGGTCTGTCGCGCCGTTGTAGCGCAGCGGCATCTCGGGCTTGAACTTGTGCGACCACTGCACCTGTCGCAAGGTGGGGGCCAAGGCCCGGAGCCCCCTGGCCCCAGTGCCGGCACCCGCTGCTGGAGCGGGCGGCGCGTTGTCCGCCATGAGGGTGGGATGCGATGTTGGGGGAGAGCGGGTCGTCAGGAGGGAGAATTCCAGCGCACCCCTACCTGGCGCGGCAAATGTCAGATTTTGGGTTCCGGCAGACCCTTGAGGTTCGAACACTAGGGTGCGCGCGGAGATCTCTCCCCTACCGATCTATGTCCAATCTCCTCGCGTGATCTAAGCTGGAAACAACGAACAACACAAGGGACACGAGGTTTATACTGGTTCGGGCCACCGTTGTGGTGTAATACCCTACTCCAGTGTGTGGTGTGGTGGATTGCCTCAGGGGCTGATAATGGATAATACAAGGGAAGAACAGCCTCGCGAGAGGTGTTCTTGAGCTAGTGCGGTGAACTGCTTTGGTGAGTTCAGTTGCCTTTCCCTCTCTCTGCTAGGGCCCTATCAGATCTCTAGATGTCTCTCCTCCTCCCTCTCTGCGGTGGCTAGCTCTATTTATAGAGGCCCTGGGCCTCTCCCCAAATAATGAGCGGGAAGGGCGCCAACAATTGGCCATTTTGAAGGGGAACATCTAGTACAAGTTATCCCGACAGAAGGTGGTCTTCGGCTACCAAAAGCACTGGTGATGACATCGTCTTGGGCTCCACGGTGACCTCCGTCCCGCTGCTCTGTTGGTCTTGGTATCGTTGCACCGGAATGGTAACCTTTGCCCGATGCCTTGGCCTGTGCTTGCCCCCTTTGCACCAAAGGGGAAACAAGGACACTGCGCAGGCCGGCGCCCGCCTGGCGCCCGCCAGGTCTCGATCGTCATGGCTTGCGTCACAGGCTCCTCGCGAAGTATCCCTGCCTTGATCTCTCTGCCTCCTCGCGAGCCTTCCTGATGTGGCTGCCTCTGAGGAAACTACCTGTCATCCGCCCCGCGAGGCTTGGCCCCTCACGAGGGTCTTGAGCTTGAGCTGATGATGATGGGCCACGCTGGGGCCCCACTTGAGCCACGCCGCAGGCCGCAGGGAGGCAAGTCTGGGGACCCCCATTCCCAGAACACCGTCAGATTTGTCTAGATATGGATGTATCTAATACTAAAATGTGACTTGATACATCCGTATCTAGACAAATCTAAGACAAGAATTTTGGGACGGAGGGAGTACTTTATGAACATCAATGCCACCTTTTAATAGGGTATATTTGCCTCCGTAACTTGTGTTATGGATATTGCATGTAATCCCTCTGCTCTCATGCCTTTGAAGACATGTTCTAGTGTCTTTGTTCACTCATTTCTGTGTGTATATGTAGTCATATATGGAGTATAATATCAAAAATCATCTTATATTTCTGAACGGAGGTAGTAATAAAATATGGTTTCTGTTTGAATTAGAACCAAGTCCGTGGTGGAGATGAAGTTCTCAAAGTCATGTTGTGTGAACTGGAAGACCTGATGATGAGTTCTACTGCTGAACTATCCAGCTACTGTGTCCTTGTCGCCACGTGTCTTGAACTAGTGTTTTCCTGTAGCATTGTTGTCAGGCGTGTTCTCGAGGCTGTACTTGACCACAACAATTTCCTGGCTGTGCCTTCGATTACGAATGGTGTGCTTCTTGTAAAGCTTCCCAACAAATCTGATGCGGCCTATCTTCATCATCATGTTTATGAATGGAAAGACCACTCTGTTAGGTTCTCCAAGGTTGATAAGATGGTGATGGTGCATGTAGACATCTCACACGAAGTCCATGGCCTAGTCAGTTATGCGGGGTTCATCCCGTAGGTCGGTGGCAAGAAATAGTCTACAGAGTTTAGTTAGTGCAACTTTGCTTGTCTGTAGTAAGTACTATTGTTCAGTACTTGATTTGTGTTTGTGAACCCTGTATTGTTTATTAGTACTGCCACTTTTGGTGTGTGGTCAGTCCTGAGAACGGTCTATGTTAATGTCTGTCCACTCAATTCAATCTGTATATTTTGAAGTATCCAGATCATATCTTTTGTGAGGACGGTTTATCAATTATGGTTACAGTCTAATATCTGTATGCATTGCAGGGTTTATCGCACCCACCAGGATTTCTAGTCCCATGGATGTTCGGTCCATGCGATTTTTCACGACCTTTGGACTGTCCTGCTTGAGGGAGTAGGCGGGGCCCCTGCATGCCACGCGTAGTTGGACGATCAATCTTCTGTTTAGTACTTCAACATAGTGATTTCCTGGTAAGGATTCACTCATGTCACATCAAGTAAATCTTATTGATTTACTGTCTAAATCTTATTGATTTAATGTCATGTTTTCTTTCTTTTCCTGCAATTTTATGATGCAGGTTTTGCCATGTGACATTCATCACAGAATAAACCGTTTGGTTTGCTCTATGATGGCTATTTTTGCAGGTTTCACTTCTTATGTCGTGTCAATAACGAAGGCACTGTCCATCACTTATATTACTGGAAAAAATTGGATCAGTCTGTTGTCTGAGTACAAGCTGAATCCCTATGATGTACTGTGGTTTGGTTTAACAAAAACGCCACAATTAGTCCTTCTTGTGTTTAAAAGAAATGAAGAAAAAACTAGATCACGGTCATGGATCCTAGTGAAGTTAGAAAGCTGATCATAGCAGACCGGACACGATCACCACTGTCTCGCACAGATCGAGCACCGGCAGTTGCTCTAGCACTGACAGCGGCAACAACTCAGTCTGATCCAGCTGAGGATTGGGCACCAAGCGTCACAGGATCAGTCTGATCTACCGAAGGATCGGGCATCGACACCGGCACCTGCTCCGACACTGACACCAGCTCTACAAGGAGCACCATCTCCGGCAGCAGCTGCGGCTTCGGCACCTGCACCAACACTTGCACTTGCATCTGCTCCGGCCCGTGCAGTTGCACTGGCAACAGACTGGGCTGCAGTTCGCACTTCATATACCCAAGTCCTTACAAAACCGACATGTCCACCTTCTTGGTAAGCATTGGCCGCCCAAGTGCTTCGTTCTTTTTTCTTTCCATGTTGTTTCACATGATTCACTCTGTTGATCTAACTGTTTGGGTATGTCTTCTTGTTTGCATACAGAGAATTCCTAGAGCAATGAGGGAGTCGTTCAACAATCCGGGCGATCGCGGCCAAGTTTCTCGTACCATGCGCGGCCTTGGTGTGAATGAACCTGCTCAATATACCATAAGTACAAAGGATGGTCGCATGATGATTGATGCTAAAGGATGGTCATGGTTCAAATCTAAATCATATCTTGCGGTAGGGGATGATGTCAAAATCGAACTTTCTCGGCAAGGAGAGCTGGTCCAAATCAACTTTGAAATTCTTCAGTAGCAGCACGCAACTGTCGAACTGATCTATCCTCCGAGAGATTTTGATGTAATAATCTGGCATGGTGAAACAAGTGTCCTGTGTGTATAAGTAGTACGACAGTATTATTTATCACATGGTATATCGTTGATAGAATTGCAACTCTGATTGCTGGTTGGGAACTGTCGTTCGATTTCATTCCAACAGCTGCCATGCTTTATTCAATTTTGTGTATTCGCCTTGCGACAGCATCTAAAACTAGCGCCGTACCGATCGCTTGCAATATGAAAAGCGCTGAGATAGAACACATGGGCCCCCAAACATGCAGGGTCAGCCCACGACCCAAAGTCCAGAACCGTGAGCCTATCTGAGTATTATACTCTCAGCTGAACCCCATAAAAAAAGCTGAACCCCCATAATGCCCGTGCGTTGCAGAGGGAGTATATTTCTCGGCAAGGTGAGCCTGTGATATAAAAGATTTGTATATTTCTTTACAGAGGGAGTATCTCTTTGTCAAAATATATATTTATGTGTAACTAGTTACTGTTGTCTTTCTACTTCCTTTCGATGATATGTGGGGCAACCGGCAACGGGGTCCACGTGCCATATGCACAAATTAGAGTGCACAACTTCACGGTAGACACACCCCGGTCGTAGCGCCTTAGTAATGCCTAATGAGCCGTCAAATCACAACCCCCCTTTCCAGCTTTAGCAGTAAGCTGGACGGCCGAAGCGACAATATTTCACTGGGCCTGAATCCCCTTCTCCCTCGTCTGCTTGTTCAGAGAAAACCCCCTCTCGGCGATTGCATAGGGTTTTCTCATGGAGAACCAGGTACGAATTCTTCATCCATCCCCGATAAATCCAAGTCCCTTGGTCGCAGGTAATCCTAGGATGGCAGTCGCTGTCGTTGATGCATTTTTCTTCCTACTGAATCTAGTGTGTTTCATTTGCAGTGCCCAAAGTGTGAGTACCCTACAGGTTTCTTCGCCCTCGGCGAGACGCCACACTTGTTCCTTCTCATCCTAACACATCATTTTGAAACGCGCACAGTATGTTCCTAGAATCCTCTTTTCTATCCGAGAGGGTGGTTTTTTTTAACATGTTGTGTTCTCATATTATTTTTCCTGCAGTGTATTATTTGCTCTGCGAGAACACATGTACTCAAGATGCTCGTCCTTGCGATAACTGAATACACTTGTTTAATGGTCATAGTGAAGACAAGCCATGGATATAAGTTCCGAGTTGGGTTCATGAACCAAGAAGATCGCTGCTTTTTTTATGGCCGAACTTGGATAAACTTTCTCAAGTGCTACAGACTAAAAGTTGGCGCACGAATGTTGATGGAGATAGCAGAACCGGATCTCATCTTCACTGCGATCTTCCACCCTGACATCGTTCCAATTGTTCATCCATGTTAGTTTTGTATCTAGTTCTTGCTTGTTGCCTCGATTACTTCTTAATCCACATATTCTGTCTAACTAATCACAATTTAACTTTAGAAGCAGCAACGAATCTTTCACGAAGATGCTACTTCTAACTAATATTTTCCTATAATTGGTGGCACGTGTAGGTTTTTTCAGAGTTAAGCAGTCTGCTCGTTTGTTACTCTGTAATAACTAGGCTGTTACTAATGGCACTGAAGTTGACTGGATCGACATCCACAAGTTCCTACACTTTATTGATCGTCTTGAGGTCCTTGTGGGGCGTTTCAATGGTGGAAGGCCACGTGGGATATGTGTGCCACTGCTGCACTCGTTGAACAGGTCCAACTATGTCGAGAAACTTATGGTACGAGCTGTTTTCTATTATATATGTTGTTCATAAACTATTGCTTATACACAGTTTTACAGATGTGATCTTCTTGAAACAGGAACTGCCGAGTTCTGTTGTTCCTATACAGATGCCTGACCATGGTCGGGTTAGACTTGCGCTTGGTCACATCATGATGTTTATGTCGACCTACTCAATTCCCCTTCGAGGTGAAAAATACTTATTCATGGGTGGTCTCAAATAATGAAGGCCCGTCCAGCTTGGAGAATAGGACAGAAGATTATGTTCATGCTTTTCCATGGCTCTAAAGCGAATATCCTGTTTATTGACCATGTTGCGAGATGAAGCCACTTTCAGAAGGTTGTGGATGCGCGGGGTGGCGCCTGGGCCTTGTCCTGGGGCTTGGCGGCCTCACCCGTGGTTAACTGTAGGCAAAGTAGGACTGTTCGAGGCGTGCTTTCTACGGTTGAACCTATATAAGTACTCATACTGCTTTCAGCTTTGGTTGTTAAGTGCCCCTGCTGGTTTTAGTTAAGGTTGTTAAGTACTCCTGCTGCTTTTACAGTCTGTCGTGTTTTTTCGGTCCTGTCTTCCTCCAGCCGCCAAAACCAAACCAGCGCAGGCGGGGCCGCCTGCTTCCGCCTCCCACGGCTGGCTGCGCCTCAGCGCACGCATCGCCGCCCCACCATCTCCAAAATCGTTAATGCCGACGTCCTCCGTGCGCTTTGGTGCGCTCGTCGCGGCGCAGCCCTCTCGCGTTTTCAACATGGTCAACAAACAACAGGAATTGGTAGAAATACGCGGAGAAGATGACAGTAGGGGCCCACCACATCAGCGTATTGGTAAATAAAATGGTTCCTCCTAGTGTTTTCCTGACATCTGGGACCCACGACATTGTGAGCATATATAGTCAACAGACAAGAGAACAACACAAGATCAGCTGACACCTGGGACGTAGCTACTCGAGCAGTATTTTTTTTGTTTGGTATTGTTGAGACGGAGTAGGGTTTGAACTGGGCTGTGGCCCATCTAGCCCAGGCTTATATTTTATGTTCACCATGTGACCAACCCAGCTATTTTTTCTTTCTGAAAATGAGCCGAGTTTATTTTTTCTGAAGAATACCCAATCCAGGCCTACTTATTTTTCTATGCCCTAATGGGCTGCAACTCTTTCAAGACGCGTGCAAATCTTGAAAGTAATATGAAATGGGTTGTAAATATAAAAACAGATGACAAATTGGCAATTACTTTATAATTTCTGAATTTTTTCACATTTTCATATTCCTATTTCACTAGGCATTAACCTAATTTAAATATATCTTCAAAGTACTTTAAATCTGGCTTGACATTTCAGTATTAAAAATAGTTTGGAACCCACAGAAATATGCAAAATTGGGCCTGGCCAACCAAAAAAACGACTGCAATAAATTGCATAAGAAGTTGCCATGAGCTATATATAAGTTATTAAAAAAAGAGGGAGTGGTCTGACTTGTGGGCCTGTTTAGTTGATGCGTATGCAAGATTTTTTTAGTTATTATATGCATCAACAAATAATTCTAGCAGACGTAACCGTTGGATGTTAGTCCAACGGCCGTCGTGTTTCTTCAATCTTTGATCTTCTTGCTCCAGCCGCCAAAGCAGCACCGGCGGGACCGCCTACTCCCGCCTCCCATGGCCGGCTGTGCTGCTGCGCAGCCCTCACCGCCCCCTACTACTCCCACCGCTGGCCAGAGCATCCCTGTACTCACCCACACCCCCTGTTATTCTGCGGCGACGACAGCCTCACACCGCAGCCGAACCGGTGAACCCTCATACTCCTCTCCGCGCGGGCTTCCACTGCCGCATCTTCCCCGGCTCCGCGTCGTCCCCTTCCTAGGCCTCACCGTCGTCCATCGCCGTGGTGCTCTCGGCGCGGCGTGGTCAATGTGGTCAACGACCGACTTCCATCGGACGAGTACTGTACATGGAGAGGCTCATAGTTGGGTCCACGGCAGCCGAAAGGAAGTGCCTCCTTATTACGCGGAAAATAATTATTCCTCCACCTGACAGCAGGGACCCACCGGACGGGCCACCAGTATTTCGTGAAAAAAACGTTTCCCCCTGACTGCTGGGACCCATAGGACGGGCCACCGTATTTTGCGAAAAAAATGTTCCCCCCGCTGTCAGCTCGGACCCATCAGAAGTGCCTCCTTATAACGCGCAAAAAAATGAATACCCTCTTGCTACCTGGGACCCACCTTGGTGGGAGGCTGACTTGTGGGCCTACTAAGTTGACTGGGACGGAGGCCTTTGTCATCTTTAGTCAATATGAACGATTCTAGCTCAAGTGACCGTACGATGTCCATCCAACGGCCGTAGTGCTTCTTCAACCTCTGGTCTTCTTGCTCCAGCCGCCCAAAGCAGTGCTGGTCGTGCCGCCTGCGCCTGCCGCCCGTGGCCGACTGTGATGCCGCGGAGGCCTCACCGCCCCTACTACTCCCACCGCTTGCCAGGCCATCCCTCTACGCACCCACACCCCCTGTTATTCTGCAGCAATGACAGCCTCACACCGCAGCTGAATGAGTGAACCCTCATACTCGTCTACGTGTGGGCATCCACTACCGCATCTTCCCCGGCTCCGCATCGTCCCCTTCCTAGGCCTCGCCGTCGTCCACCGCCCTGGTGCTCTCGGCGCGGCGTGGTCAACGTGGTCAAGGAAAGGCTTCCATCGGACGTGGATTGTACGTGGAGAGGCTAACAGCTGGGTCCACGGCCGTAGTAAGGAAGTGCCTCCTTATTATGCACAAAATAATTATTCCACCACCTGACAGCGGGGACCCACCGGACGGGCCACCGTATTTCGCGAAAAAAACATTTCCCCCTGACTGCTGGGACCCACCAGCTACATCTTCGCACGCAAGGAAGTGCGTTAGACAAAGAAAGATTTGCCCCCCTGACTGCTGGGACCCACCAGCTACATCTACGCACGCAAGGAAGTGCGTCCGAAAAAAAAGATTCACCCCCTGACTGCTGGGACCCACCAGCTACATCTTCGCACGCAAGGAAGTGCGTCCGGGCAAAAAAAAACGATTCCCCCCTGACTGCTGGGACCCAACAGCTACATCTTCGCACGCAAGGAAGTGCGTCCCGGCAAAAAAACAAAACGATTCGCCCCCCTGACTGCTGGGACCCAGCAGCTACATCTTCACAGGCAAGGAAGTGCCTGACAGTCGGAACCCACCTGGTCGAAGCGTTCGTAGCGTTGTCATTCTGGTCGCGAACGTGTACGTACATATATACTGGTCGATGTAGAGGCGCGCACGTGTCGTAGTAGAGGCGCGTACGTGTCATAGTAGAGGTGCGCACGTAGCATGTACACGTACGTACAGCGCCCAGGGTGCAAGAAATAAAATACGGCCACATACGTACATACGGGCAGGGTCTTGAACGCCTACTCACGCATACGTACGGCCAGGGCTCGTGTACATGGCTGGGTCGGAACGGAGAAACATCGTCGTCGTCGTGTTAATGGGGAGGCAATGGAATGCGCCTTGTTCATGGGGAGGCAACGGAATGAATCGTGTTCATCGGGAGGCAACAGAACGCGTGGGAGCCAACCGGCTGGGTCGGAACGGAATGCGTGGTCGTGTTCATCGGGAGGGCTTGGACGGAACAGGCGATGGAAATGAGGCCTGGCGTACCGCACAACAGAGGAAACCGACCTCCTACATTCGGAATGGGGTCCTGTTGATCGGGAGGGGTCTGGCGTACCGCAAAATGGAGGAAACGGACCTCCTACGATCGCAACGGGGGTCCTGTTGATCGGGGGGGTGTGGCGTACCGCAAAACGGACGAAACAGACTTGTGTTGGAGCGCTATGGTCGAAACGGGGGTCCTGTTCATCGGGAGGGGTGTGGCGTACCTCAAAACGGGACTCCAAGGGATACTGTTCATCTCCAGCGTCGACCTCCTCCAGCCTCCACGGGCTACCGTCGACCTCCTCCAGCCTCCACGGGCTCCTGTTCATCCAACCTCCACCGCGCGCTACTCCATCAGCTACTGTTCAATCACCCCTCCACGGGCACCCCTCCACCGTCTACTGTTCATCCAGCCCTCCACACCACGGGGTCCTGTTCAACCACCCCTCCACTGGCACCCCTCCATCGTCCACTGTTCATCCAGCCCTCCACCACACCACGGGGTCCTGTTCATCCAGAGGCAACGCCACCGCTCACTGTTCATCCAACCCCCCCTGCAACGCTCACTGTTCATCCCAGAGGCAGCATCGACCGGCTTCAGTTAGCAGCAGTAGCGAAGGAATCGCTCGATCGAGTTCAGTTAACATCCATCGATCGATCGCTCGGGTTCAGTAACGCATAGCCTGCAGTGCAATCGCTCGGGTTCAGTTAGAGCCCAACGCCTCGCTCGGGTTCAGTTAGAGCCAATGCCTCACACACATGCGCGTACGTGTACGAGAGAAACGCGCATCGCTCGGCCCCCGACCTCCCACCGTAACCGGGAACTCCCCAAAATTCCCCCCTCGCTTCTACCACGGTTTTTTCTGTCATGGACGGCCCAAATAATGTCATGCAGCTGCGTCTCCGGCCCGCCTTGGACGAAAAGCCCACTCTCTGTCATGATTTTTTGTCATAGAAGTAGGAGCCCACCACATCTATGATGATACCGGGTTTTCTCACAATTATCGTCTTAGAAGTGTCATATGTATGACAGGAAAAAAATTCGTTCGGCCCAAAATGGCATGGATGTGTCTTTTTTCGTAGTGGGGTTTAACGGATCATAACACATAATAGGTGACTATAGACTTGCAAGATAGGATCAAGAAATCTCATATATTGATGAAAACATAATAGGTTCAGATCTGAAATCATGACACTCAGGCCCTAGTGACAAGCATTAAGCATAAAAGTCATAGCAACATCAATCTCAGAACATAGTGGACACTAGGGATCAAACCCTAACAAAACTAACTCGATTACATGATAAATCTCATCTAACCCATCACCGTCCAGCAAGCCTATGATGAAATTACTCACGCACGGCGGTGAGCATCATGAAATTGGTGATGTAGGATGGTTGATGATGACGATGGCGACGGATTCCCCTCTCTGGAGGCCCGAACGGACTCCAGATCAACCCTCCCGAGAGAGTTTAGGGCTTGGCGACGGCTTCGTATCGTAAAACGCAATGAATCTTTTTTTCTGATTTTTTCTCCCCGAACACGAATATATGGAGTTGGAGTTGAGGTCGGTGGAGCTCTAGGGGGCGCGCCCAGGGGGGCAGGCGCGCCCCCACCCTCGTGGAAAGTGTGTGGCCCCCTGGCCTTGATTATTTCGCCAGTATTTTTTATATTTTCCAAAAACAATCTCCGTTGATTTTCAGGTCATTCCGAGAACTTTTGTTTCTGCACAAAAATAACACCATGGCAATTCTGCTGAAAACAACGTCAGTCTGGGTTAATTCCATTCAAATCATGCAAGTTAGAGTCCAAAACAAGGGCAAAAGTGTTTGGAAAAGTAGATACGACGGAGACGTATCAACTCCCCCAAGCTTAAACCTTTGCTTGTCCTCAAGCAATTCAGTTGATAAATTGAAAGTGATAAAGAAAAACTTTTACAAACTCTGTTTGCTCTTGTTGTTGCAAATATGTAAAGCCAGCATTCAAGTTTTCAGCAAAGATTATGAACTAACCATATTCACAATAACGCTTAGATCTCAGGTTTACTCATATCAAAGGCATAATCAACTAGCGAGCAATAATAATAAATCTCGGATGACAACACTTTCTCAAAACAATCATGATATGATATAACAAGATGGTATCTCGCTAGCCCTTTCTGAGACCGCAAACCATAAATGCAGAGCACCTTTAAAGATCAAGGACTGACTAGACATTGTAATTCATGGTAAAAGAGATCCAGTCAAGTCATACTCAATGTAAACTAATCAGTAATGAATGCAAATGACAGAGGTGCTCTCCAACTGGTGCTTTTTAATAAGACGATGATGACTCAACATAAAATTAAATAGATAGGCCCTTCGCAGAGGGAAGCAGGGATTTGTAGAGGTGCCAGAGCTCGGTTTTGAAATAGATAAGAATAATATTTTGAGCGGCATACTTTCATTGTCAACTTAACAACCAAGAGATGGCGATATCTTCCATGCTACACACATTATAGGCGGTTCCCAAAAAGAATGGTAAAGTTTATACTCCCCCTCCACCAACAAGCATCAATCCATGGCTTGCTCGGAACAACGAGTGTCTCCAACTAACAACAGTCCTGCGGGAGTTTTGTTTGCAATTAATTTGAGTTGATTTGCATAAAGCATGGGACTGGGCATCCCGGTGACCAGCCATTTTCTCGTGAGTGAGGAGCGGAGTCCACTCCTCTTGAGAATAACCCGCCTAGCATGGAAGATACAGACAGCCCTAGTTGATACATGAGCTATTCGAGCATACAAAACAGAATGTTTATTTGAAGGTTTAGAGTTTGGCACATACAAATTTACTTGGAACGGCAGGTAGATACCGCATATAGGTAGGTATGGTGGACTCATATGGAATAACTTTGGGGTTTATGGAATTGGATGCACAAGAAGCATTACCGCTTAGTACAAGTGAAGGCTAGCAAAAGACTGGGAAGCGACCAGCTAGAGAGCGACAACAACCATGAACATGCATTAAAGTCAATGAACATTGAGTGCAAGCATGAGTAGGATATAATCCACCATGAACATAAATATCATGAAGGCTATGTTGATTTTGTTTCAACTACATGTGTGAACATGTGCCAAGTCAAGTCACTTAAATCATTCAGAGGAGGACACCACCCTATCATACCACATCACAACCAGTTTAACAGCATGTTGGCACGCAAGGTAAACCATTATAAGCTCCTAGCTAATTAAGCATGGCCTAAGCAACTATAATCTCTAATTGTCATTGCAAACATGTTTATTCATAATAGGCTGAATCGAGAACGAGGAACTAATCATATTTACAAAAACAAAAGAGGTCGAGTTCATACCAGCTTCTCTCATCTCAATCAGTCCATCATATATCGTCATAATTGCCTTTCACTTGCACGACCGAACGATGTGAATAATAATAGTGCACGCGCATTGGACTAAGCTGGAATCTGCAAGCATTCAATAAACATGAGGAGACAAGGCAATATTGGCTCGTTTGTCAAATCAACAATAATGCATATAAGAGCCATTTTATCATTTTAATCATGGTCTTCTCCTCCCAACTCCCAAAGAACAGGAAAGAAATAAAACTATTTACACAGGAGAGCTCCCAACAAGCAAAAGAAGAACATGAAATATCTTTGGGTTTTCTTTTTAATTACTACTACTAGCAAGAAGGTAAACTAGCTAAACGCTACAACTAAATTTTTTTCTGGTTTTTCTTAAGGTTTATCAAACACACAAGAAGTAAGCATAAAAAGGAAAATAAACTAGCATGGATGATACAATGAAAAAGTATGAGCACCGACACCTAGCAACGAGTGTGTGAACACAAATGTAATGTTAGTGAGAGATATGTACTCCCCCAAGCTTAGGCTTTTGGCTTAAGTTGGTCTATGGCCACGGCTGGCCTGGCGAATATGCAAAGTTGTAGCTGGGGTCGTACTGTGATGCAGCAGGTATTGCCTCATGAGCTACCGCTTGGAGACAGGCCATCTCCGTCCTCCTCTTATACTCGTCCGCCTCCTCCCTGGTTATAACATATCTCCCTTTTGCCTGAGAGTCAAAGAAAGCAGGAGCAGGGAGAGCGACATGATAGGTGCGTCGTCTGTCAAAGATTAGTCGGTCCTGGAGGAACCGATCGTTCCTCTCAACAAAATGATGACAAACCATAGCCTCATAATCCAGGTAGACAGGAGGCAACTCAATATCATACCCACGTATGGGTATATCAAGAAAATTAGCTAGATGGGTTGCATAAATTCCACAAAAGAAATCTTCATTAGATCTATTATTATGCAACCTACGTGCAACAATGGCCCCCAAGTGGTATTGTTTATCTCCTAAAACAGCGCTTCTGAGAACGCTAAGATCAGGCACACACATGTGACATGCTTCATCTTTACCATTAATGCATCTACCTATGAAGAGAGCAAAATAATATATAGTAGGAAAATGAATCCTCCCTATGGTAGCTTGTGTTATGTCTCTAGATTCCCCCACAGTTATACTAGCAAGAAAATCTCTAAACTCAGATTTGCGAGGTTCATTAGGACTACCCCATTGTGGAAGTTTGCAAGCAGTATTAAAATCCTCTAAGTCCATAGTATAAGAATTTTCATAGAGATCAAATAGGATAGTTTGAGAATTGCGTGATGATGAAAATTCAAACCTTCTCACAAAGGAATCAGTGAGGTAGTGGTACTGGCTGCACTTATCTTCCTCGAAGCTTTCAAGGTCGGCATTACGCACAGACGCGTTAAATTCTTCCTTGATTCATGCTCGATCCATGAAACTCTCTGAAGGCCATTCACAAGCCCACACTTGAGCATCTCTTGGTGGTTCATCATCGGCTTCACGCATTGCGAGCCTGGGTCCTTGCTTCCTTGAAGGACCACCTTCATACAATTTCCTGAACATATTTCTTTCTGTGAAAAATTTCTGAAATTTTTAGTAACTTCAAAATAAAAGTAAACCAAACTCAACAATATTGATAGCAACTACTCCTACAAGTGCCTAGAGGCAATATCATGCATCAAAACTACTTTTGACCACATAAATTTGACATGCAAGCTCAAGAACAGGGTCACCTAAGCAAAAATATGCAATGAATAAAGAACTAGGACAAAAAATAATTGGACCATTGGAGGAGTCACATACCAAGGAACAATCCCTCAAATCAGTTTTGTGAGAGGTGCTTCTAGCAAGGAGATCGAAAATGGCAGAAAAATGAGCTTGGACTCGGGTTTGAGCTGGTTAGTGATGTTTGTGGGAGGAAGAAGGAGTGTGTGGTGGCTGGAATAAGTGGAGGGGAGCCACTTTGGGCCCATGAGGCAGGGGGCGTGCCCGAGGGGGTAGGGCGCGCCCTCCACCCTCGTGGCCAGGTGCTTGCTCCCCCTGCCGTGTTTTCAGTGCCAGATATTCTAAAATATTCTAGAAAAAATCATATTAAACTTTCAGGGCATTTGGAGAACTTTTATTTTTGGGGTATTTTTTATTGCATTAATAATTCAGAAAACAGACAGAATACACTATTTTTGCTTTATTTATAATAAATATAGAAAGTAAAAAGAGGGTGCAGAGAGTTGTGTTTTCTAAATTCATCCATCTCATGGTCATCAAAAGGAATCCACTAACAAAGTTGATCAGGTCTTGTTAACAAACTCATTCCGAATAATATGGAACTAGAGAATTTTCGAATAACACTAGTTTACCTCAATGGCACATCCCCAACAATAAGAATATCATATTTCCTCTTGACAGTAGGAAGAGGAAATTCAAAACCTCCAAAAATAATCGATGGAATTTTCCAATAGAATTGATACTATGAACTTGAGGTTGTTTCCTCGGAAAGTGTACTGTATGCTCATTACCATTAACATGAAAAGTGACAGTGCCTTTGTTGCAATCAATAACAGCCCCTGCAGTATTCAAAAAAGGTCTTCCAAGAATAATAGACATACTATCGTCCCCAGGAATATCAAGGATAACAAAGTCCGTTAAAATAGTAACATTTGAAACCACAACAAGCACATCCTCACAAATATCGACAGGTATAGCAGTTGATTTATCACCCATTTGCAAAGATATTTCAGTAGGTGTCAACTTATTCAAGTCAAGTCGACGATATAAAGAGAGAGGCAAAACAATAACTCCGGTTCCAAGATCACATAAAGCAGTTTTAACATAGTTTCTTTTAATGGAGCATGGTATAGTGGGTACTCCTGGATCTCCTAACTTCTTAGGTATTCCACACTTAAAAGTATAATTAGCAAGCATGGTGGAAATTTCAGCTTCCGGTATCTTTCTTTTATTAGTAACAATTTCTTTCATATACTTAGCATAAGGATTCATTTTGAGCATATCAGTTAATCGCATACGCAAAAAGATAGGTCTAATCATTTCAGCAAAGTGCTCAAAATCCTCATCATCCTTTTTCTTGGATGGTTTAGGAGGAAAGGGCATGGGTTTCTGAACCCATGGTTCTCTTTCCTTACCGTGCTTCCTAGCAACAAAGTCTCTCTTATCATAACGTTGATTCTTTGATTGTGGGTTATCAAGATCAACAGCAGGTTCAATTTCTACATCATTATCATTGCTAGGTTGAGCATCAACATGAACATCATTATTAACATTATCACTAGGTTCATGTTCATTACCAGATTGTGTTTCAGCATCAGAAATAGAAATATCATTGGGATTCTCAGGTGTCAATAACAGGTTCACTAGAAGCATGCAAATTCCTATCGTTTTTCTTTTTCTTCCTCTTAGAAGGACTAGGTGCATCAATACTAATTCTCTGAGAATCTTGCTCAATTCTCTTAGGGTGGCCCTCAGGATACAAAGGTTCCTGAGTCATTTTACCACCTCTAGTCACAACTCTAACAACATTATCATTCTTACTATTTAATTCATTGAGCAAATCATTCTGAGCTTTAAGTACTTGTTCAAGTTGAGTGGTAACCATAGAAGCAAATTTACTAATGAGTTTAAGTTCACCTTTAACTCTAGACATATAATCACTCAAGTGTTCAATCATATAAGCATTGTGTTTTAACTGCCTACCAAAATAAGCATTGAAGTCTTCTTGTTTAACCATAAAGTTATCAAACTCATCTAAGCATTGGCTAGCAAACTTAGTAGGAGGGGTTTCAGCTTTATCGTATCTATAGAGGGAATTTACCTTTACTACCTATGTCGGGTTATCAAGACCTTGTGTTTCTTCAACAAGTGGTAAATTGAGACCATGTATTTCTTCAATAGAAGGTAAATTCTTAACATCTTCAGCTTTAATTCCTTTTTCTTCCATAGATTTCTTTGCCTCTTGCATATCTTCAGGACTGAGAAATAAAATACCCCTTTTCTTCAGAGTTGTCTTAGGAGTTGGTTCAGGTATTGGATCAGGAAGTGTCCAATTATTCTCATTAGTCAGCATATTATTCAATATAATTTCAGCTTCATCTAGTGTTCTTTCCCTGAAAACACAACCAGCACAACTATCCAGGTGGTCTCTGGAAGCATCGGTTAGTCCATTATAAAAGATATCAAGTATTTCATTTTTCTTAAGAGGATGATCAGGCAAAGCATTAAGTAATTGGAGAAGCCTCCCCCAAGCTTGTGGGAGACTCTCTTCCTCAATTTGCACAAATTATATATTTCCCTTAAAGCAACTTGTTTCTTATGAGCAGGGAAATATTTAGGAGAGAAGTAATAAATCATATCCTGGGGACTACGCACACAACCAGGATCAAGAGAATTAAACCATATCTTAGCATCACCCTTTAATGAGAACAGAAATAATTTAAGGATATAAAAGTAGCGAGTTCTCTCATCATTAGTGAATAGGGTAGCTATATCATTTAATTTAGTAAGATGTGCCACAACAGTTTTAGATTCATAGCCATAAAAAGGATCAGATTCAACCAAAGTAATTATATCAGGGTCAATAGAGAATTCATAATCCTTATTACTAACAAAAGATAGGTGAAGTAGCATAAGCAGGATCATATTTCATTCTAGCATTCAGAGTTTTTTGTTTCAGCTTAGCTAATAATTTCTTAAGATCACTCCTATCATTGTAAGCAAGAAAATCTCTAGCAGTTTCTTCATCCATAACATAGCCCTCAGGCACAACAGGTAATTCATATCTAGGGGGAGAATCTTCATCATCACTTTCATCAATATTATCAGTTTCAATAATTTCATTCTCTCTAGCCCTAGCAAGTTGTTCATCAAGAAATTCACCAAGTGGCACAGTAGTATCAAGCGTAGAAGTAGTTTCATCATAAGTATCATGCATAGCAGAAGTGGCATCATCAATAACAAGCGAAATATCAGAATTAATAGCAGAAGCGGGTTTAGGTGTCGCAAGCTTACTCAAAATAGAAGGTGAATCAAGTGCAGAGCTAGATGGCAGTTCCTTACCTCCCCTTGTAGTTGAGGGATAAATCTTGGTTTTTGGATCTCTCAAGTTCTTCATAATGATAAGCAGATATAAATCCCAAGTGACTCAGAGAATAGAGCTATGCTCCCCAGCAACGGCGCCAGAAAATAGTCTTAATAACCCACAAGTATAGGGGATTGCAACAGTTTTCGAGGGTAGAGTATTCAACACAAATTTATTGATTCGACACAAGGGGAGCCAAAGAATATTCTCAAGTATTTGCAGCTGAGTTGTCAATTCAACCACACCTGGAAACTTAATATCTACAGCAAAGTGTTTAGTATCAAAGTAATATTATAGTAGTGGTAACGATAGCAAAAGGTAACGGTAGCAAAAGTAATATTTTTGGTGTTTTGTAGTGATGGTAACAATAGCAACGGAAAAGTAAATAAGCCAAGAACAATATATGGAAAGCTCATAGGCAATGGATCGGTGATAGAGAATTATGTCGGATGCGATCGATCATGTAACAGTCATAACCTAGGGTGACACAGAACTAGCTCCAGTTCATCAATGTAATGTAGGCATGTATTCCGAATATAGTCATACGTGCTTATGGAAAAGAACTTGCATGACATCTTTTGTCCTACCCTCCCGTGGCAGCGGGGTCCTAGTGGAAACTAAGGGATATTAAGGCCTCCTTTTAATAGAGTACCGGATCAAAGCATTAACACATAGTGAATACATGAACTCCTCAAACTATGGTCATCACCGGTAAGTATCCCGATTATTGTCACTTCGGGGTTGACGGATCATAACACATAATAGGTGACTATAGACTTGCAAGATAGGATCAAGAACTCTCATATATTGATGAAAATATAATAGGTTCAGATCTAAAATCATGGCACTCGGGCCCTAGTGACAAGCATTAAGCATAGCAAAGTCATAGCAACATCAATCTTAGAACATAGTGGATACTAGGGATCAAACCCTAACAAAACTAACTCGATTACATGATAAATCTCATCCAACCCATCACCGTCCAGCAAGCCTACGATGAAATTACTCAAGCACGGCGGTGAGCATCATGAAATTGGTGATGGAGGATGGTTTATGATGACAATGGCGACGGATTCCCCTTCTGGAGCCCCGAACGGACTCCGAATCAGCCCTCCCGAGAGAGTTTAGGGCTTGGCGGCGGCTCTGTATCGTAAAACACGATGAATCTTTTTTTCTGATTTTTTCTCCCCGAACACGAATATATGGAGTTGGAGTTGAGGTCGGTGGAGCTCCAGGGGGCCCACGAGGCAGGGGGCGTGCCCCCAACCTCGTGGAAAGGGTGTGGGCCCCTTGGCCTTTATTCTTTCACCAGTATTTTTTATATTTTCCAAAAACAATCTCCTTTGATTTTCAGGTCATTCCGAGAACTTTTGTTTCTGCACAAAAATAACACCATGGCAATTCTACTGAAAACAGCGTCAGTCCGGGTTAGTTCCATTCAAATCATGCAAGATAGAGTCCAAAACAAGGGCAAAATTGTTTGGAAAAGTAGATACGACGGAGACGTATCAGACCTTGGTCCTTGCCGGCGGGATGGATGATGCTCCTTTTAGTTGTTTATTTAAGTTTGGTTAGGTTTTATGTCCCGCTCTGAAAGACGGGGCGGATGCGGCTCCGTGGAGATGGAATAAGGTTCTCACCACCTAGCCCATGTCTCGGTGTTGCGTCCAACATCATCGGAGAGCGTGTGAAGGTGTTGAAGGAAATATGCCCTAGAGGAAATAATAAAGTTGTTATTTATATTTCCTTATATCATGATAAATGTTTATTATTCATGCTGGAATTGTATTAACCAGAATCTTGGTACATGTGTGGATACATAGACAAAATGAATATCACTAGTATGCCTCTACTTGACTAGCTCGTTAATCAAAGATGGTTAAGTTTCCTAGCCATGGACATGAGTTGTCATTTGATTAACGGGATCACATCATTAGAGAATGATGTGATTGACTTGACCCATCCGTTAGCTTAGCACGATGATTGTTTAGTTTGTTGCTATTGGTTTCTTCATAACTTATACATGTTCCTATGACTATGAGATTATGCAACTCCCAAATACCGGAGGAACACTTAGTGTGCTATCAAAGGTCACAAGGTAACTGGGTGATTATAAAAATGCTCTACAGGTGTCTCTGATGGTGTTTGTTGAGTTGGCATAGATCGAGATTAGGATGTGTCACTCCGATTGTCAGAGAGGTATCTCTGGGCCCTCTCGGTAATGCACATCACTATAAGCCTTGCAAGCAATGTGACTAATGAGTTAGTTGCGGGATGATGCATTACGGAACGAGTAAAGAGACTTGCCGGTAATGAGATTGAACTAGGTATTGAGATACTGATGATCGAATCTCGGGCAAGTAACATACCGATGACAAAGGGAACAATGTATGGTGTTATGCGGTTTGACCAATAAAGATCTTCATAGAATATGTAGGAACCAACATAAGCATCCAGGTTCCGCTATTGGTTATTGAACGGAGATGAGTCTCGGTCATGTCTACATAGTTCTCGAACCCGTAGGGTTTGCACACTTAACGTTCGACGACGATTGATATTATGAGTTTATGTGTTTTGATGTACCGAAGGTTGTTCAGAGTCCCGGATGTGATCACGAACATGACGAGGAGTCTCGAAATGGTCGAGACATAAAGATCAATATATTGGAAGGCTATGTTTGGACATCGGAATGGTTCCGGGTGAGTTCGGGCATTTACCGGAGTACCGGGGGGTTACCGGAACCCCCCGGGGAGTGTATGGGTCTTATTGGGCCTTAGTGGGAGAGAGGAGGAGGTGGTCAACGTAGGGGCGCGCCCCCCAAGCCCAATCCGAATTGGGGTGGGGGGCCAGCCCCCTTTCCTTCTCCCTCTCTCCTCCTTCCTTCCTCTCCTACTCCTACTAGGGAAGGGGGAATCCTACTCCCACCGGGAGAAGGACTCCCCCCTTGGGCGCGCCATGAGAGGGCCGGCCCTCTCCCTCCTCCACTCCTTTATATACAGGGGAGGGGGCACCCCATAGACACACAAGTTGATTGTTTAGCTGTGTGCGGTGCCCCCCTCCACAGATTTCCACCTCGATCATATCGTTGCAGTGCTTAGACGAAGCCCTGCACCGGTAGCTTCATCATCGCCATCACCATGTCGTCGTGCTGACAAAACTCTCCCTCGACCTTAGCTGGATCTACAGTTCGTGGGACATCACCGAGCTGAACATGTGCAGATCGCGGAGGTGCCGTACCTTCGGTGAAAGGATCGGTCGGGTCGTGAAGACGTACGACTACATCAACCGCGTTGTCATAACGCTTCCGCTTTTGGTCTACGAGGGTACGTAGAAAACACTCTCCCCTCTCGTTGCTATGCATCACCTGGATGGATCTTACGCGTGTGTAGGGATTTTTTTGAAATTACTGCGTTCCCCAACAGTGGCATCCAAGCCAGGTCTATGCCTAGATGTTATATGCACGAGTAGAACACAAAGGAGTTGTGGGCGTGGGTATATACATATTGCTTGTCGTGACTAGTTGATTCTTGATTCAGCGGTATTGTTGGATGAAGCAGCTCAGACCGACATTACGCGTACGCTTACGCAAGACTGGTTCTACCAACGTGCTTCGCACACAGGTGGCTAGTGGGTGTCTGTTTCTCCAACTTTAGTTGAATCGGATTCAATGAACAGGGTTCTTTCTGAAGATCAAAAAGCAATCACTATACCGCATTGTGGTTTTTTGCGTAGGTAAGAACGGTTCTTGCTAAGCCTGTAGCAGCCACGTAAAACTTGCAACAACAAAGTAGAGGACGTCTAACTTGTTTTTGCAGGGCATATTGTGATGTGATATGGTCAAGACATGATTATATAAATTGTTGTATGAGATGATCATGTTTTGTAACACAGTTATCGGCAACTGGCAGGAGCCATATGGTTGTCGCTTTATTGTATGAAATGCAATCTCCATGTAATTTCTTTACTTTATCACTAAGTAGGTAGCGATAGTAGTAGAAGCAATAGTTGGCGAGACGACAACGATGCTTTGATGGAGATCAAGGTGTCAAGACGGTGACGATGGTGACCTTACGGTGCTTTGGAGATGGAGATCAAAGGCAATCTCCATGTAATTTAGTGAGAGATCATATCACTTATATTGATTGCATGTGATGTTTATCCTTTATGCATCTTATTTTGCTTAGTTCAGCGGTAGCATTATAAGATGATCTCTCACTAAATTTCAAGGTATAAGTGTTCTCCCTGAGTATGCACTGTTGCTATAGTTCGTCGTGCCAAGACACCACGTGATGATCGGGTGTGATAAGCTCTACGTTCACATACAACGGGTGAAACCCAGTTTTGTACATGCAGAATACTCGGGTTAAACTTGACGATCCTAGCATATGCAGATATGGCCTCGGAACACTGAGACCGAAAGGTCGAGCGTGAATCATATAGTAGATATGATCAACATAGTGATGTTCACCATTGAAAACTACTCCATCTCATGTGAACATCGAACATGGTTTAGTTGATATGAATCACATGATCACTTAGATGATTAGAGGGATGTCTATCTAAGTGGGAGTTCTTAAGTAATATGATTAATTGAACTTTAATTTATCATGAACTTAGTACCTGATAGTATTTTACATGTCTATGTTGTTGTAGATAAATGGCCCGTGCTGCTGTTCCGTTGAATTTTAATGCGTTCCTAGAGAAAGCTAAGTTGAAAGATGATGTTATCAATTACACGGACTGGGTCCGTAACATGAGGATTATCCTCATTGCTGCACAGAAGAATTACGTCCTCGAAGCACTGCTAGGTGCCAAACCCGCTGCAGGAGCAACGCCAGATGTTGTGAAGACCTGCCAGAGCAAAGCTGCTGACTACTCGATAGTTTAGTGTGCCATGCTTTACGGCTTAGAACCGAGACTTCAACAACGTTTTGAACATCATGGAGCATATGAGATGTTCCAGGAGTTGAAGTTAATATTTCAAGCGAATGCCCGGATTGAGAGATATGAAGTATCCACTAAGTTCTACAGCTGCAAAATGGAGGAGAATAGATATGTGAACATACACTTAGAATGTCTGGGTACCACAATCACCTGACTCAGCTGGGAGTTAATCTTCCAGTTGATAGTGTCATTGACAGAGTTCTTCAATCACTGCCACCAAGCTACAAGAGCTTCATGATGAACTATAATATGCAAGGGATGGATAAGACTATTCTCGAGCTCTTTGCAATGCTAAAGGCTGCGGAGGTAGAAATCAAGAAGGAGCATCAAGTGTTGATGGTCAACAAGACCACCAGTTTGAAGAAAAAGGGTAAATGGAAGAAGGGGAACTTCAAGAAGAACGGCAAGCAAGTTGCTGCTCAAGTGAAGAAGCCCAAGTCTGGACCTAAGCCTGAGACTGAGTGCTTCTACTGTAAAGGGACTGGTCACTGGACGCGGAACTGCCCCAAGTATTTGGCGGAGAAGAAGGATGGCAAAGTGAAAGATATATTTGATATACATGTTATTGATGTGTACCTTACTAATGCTCACAGTAGCGCCTGTGTATTTGATACTGGTTCTGTTGCTAATATTTGCAACTCAAAATAGGGGCTAGGAATTAACTGAAGATTGGCTAAGGACGAGGTGACGATGCGAGTGGGAAATGGTTCTAAAATCGCTGTGATCGCCGTCGGAGCGCTACCTGTACATCTACCTTAGGGATTAGTTTTAGACCTGAATAATTTTTATTTGGTGCTAGCGTTAAGCATGAACATTGTATCTGCATCTTGTTTGATGTGAGACGGTTATTCATTTAAATCAGAGAATAATGGTTGTTCTATTTATATGAGTAATATCTTTTATGGTCATGCACCCTTGATGAGTGGTCTATTTTTACTAAATCTTGATAGTAGTGATACACATGTTCATAGTATTGAAGCCAAAAGATATAAGTTTAATAATGATAGTGCAACTTATTTTTGGCACTGCCGTTTAGGTCATATTGGTGTAAAGCACATGAAGAAACTCCATGCCGATGGGCTTTTGGAATCACTTGATGCTTGCGAACCATGCCTCATGGGCAAGATGACTAAGACTCCGTTCTCCGGAACAATGGAGTGGGCAACAGACTTGTTGGAAATAATACATACTGATGTATGTGGTCCGATGAGTGTTGATGCTCGCGGCAGGTATCGTTATTTTCTTACCTTCACAGATGATTTGAGCAGATATGGGTATATCTACTTGATGAAACATAAGTCTGAAATATTTGAAAAGTTCAAAGAATTTCACAGTGAAGTGGAAGAAAATAAAGTTTCTATGATCTGATCGTGGAGGAGAATATTTGAGTTACGAGTTTGGTCTTCATTTGAAACAATGCGGAATAGTTTCGCAACTCACACCACCAGGAACACCACAGCGTAATGGTGTGCCCGAATGTCATACTCGTACTTTATTAGATATGGTGCGATCTATGATGTCTCTTACTGATTTACCGCTATCATTCTGGGGTCATGCTTTAGAGACGGCTGCATTCATGTTAAATAGGGCACCATCTAAATCCGTTGAGACGACACCTCATGAACTGTGGTTTGGCAAGAAACCCAAGTTGTCGTTTCATAAAGTTTGGGGCTGCGATGCTTATGTGAAAAAGCTTCAACCGGATAAGCTCGAACCCAAATCGGAGAAATGTGTCTTCACAGGATACCCAAAGGAGACTGTTGGGTACACCTTCTATCACAGATCCAAAGGCAAGATATTCTTTGCTAAGAATGGATCCTTTCTAGAGAAGGAGTTTCTCTCGAAAGAAGTGATTGGGAGAAAAGTAGAACTTGATGAGGTAACTGTACCTGCTCCCTTATTAGAAAGTAGTTCATCACAGAAATCAGTTCCAGTGATTCCTACACCAGTAAGTGAGGAAGCTAATGATGATGATCATGAAACTTCTGATCATGTTACTACCAAACCTCGTAGGTCAACCAGAGTTAGATCCACACCAGAGTGGTACGGTAATCCTGTTCTGGAGGTCATGTTACTTGACCATGACGAACCTACGAACTATGAGGAAGCGATGATGAGCCTAGATTCCGCAAAATGGCTTGAGGCCATGAAATATGAGATGTGATCCATGTATGAGAAAAAAGTATGGACTTTGGTTGAGTTGCCCGTTGATCGGCAAGCCATAGAGAATAAATGGATCTTCAAGAAGAAGACTGACGCTGACGGTAATGTTACTGTCTACAAAGCTCGACTTGTTGCGAAAGGTTTTCAACAAGTTCAAGGAGTTGACTACGATGAGACCTTCTCACCCGTAGCAATGCTTAAGTCCGTCTGCATCATGTTAGCAATTGCCGCATTTTATGATTATGAAATTTGGCAAATGGATGTCAAAACTGCATTTCTTAATGGATATCTTAAAGAAGAGTTGTATATGATGGAACCAGAAGGTTTTGTCGATCTAAAAGGTGCTAACAAAGTGTGTAAGCTCCAGCGATCCATTTATGAACTGGTGCAAGCATCTCAGAGTTGGAATATACGCTTTGATAGTGTGATCAAAGCATATGGTTTTATACAGACTTTTGGAGAAGCATGTATTTAGAAGAAAGTGAGTGGGAGCTCTGTAGCATTTCTGATATTATATGTGGATGACATATTGTTGATTGGAAATGATACTGAATTTCTAGATAGCATAAAAGGATACTTGAATAAGAATTTTTCAATGAAAGACCTCGGTGAAGCTGCTTATATATTGGGCATCAAGATCTATAGAGATATATTAAGACGCTTAATTGTACTTTCACAAAGCACATACCTTGATAAAGTTTTGAAGAAGTTCAAAATGGATCAAACAAAGAAAGGTTCTTGCCTGTGTTACGAGGTGTGAAATTGAGTCAGACTCAATGCCCGACCACTTCAGAAGATAGAGAGAAAATGAAAGTCATTCCCTATGCTTTAGCCATAGGTTCTATCATGTATGCAATGCTATGTACCTGACCTGATGTGTGCCTTGCTATTAGTTTAGCAGGGAGGTACCAAAGTAATCCAGGAGTGGATCACTGGACAGCGGTCAAGAACATCCTGAAATACCTGAAAAGGACTAAGGATATGTTTCTCGTTTATGGAGGTGACAAAGAGCTCGTCATAAACGGTTATGTCGATGCAAGCTTTGACACTGATCCGGATGACTATAAGTCACGAACCGGATACGTATTTTTATTGAATGGTGGAGCTGTCAGTTGGTGCAGTTCCAAGCAGAGCGTCGTGGCGGGATCTACGTGTGAAGCGGAGTACATAGCTGCTTCAGAAGCAGCAAATGAAGGAGTCTGGGTGAAGGAGTTCATATCCGATCTAGGTGTCATACCTAGTGTATCGGGTCCATTAAAAATCTTTTGTGACAATACTAGTGCAATTGCCTTGGCAAAGGAGTCCAAATTTCACAAGAGAACCATGCACATCAAGAGACGCTTCAATTCCATCCGTGATCAAGTCAAGGAGGGAGACATAGAGATTTGCAAGATACATATGGATCTGAATGTTGCAGGCCCGTTGACTAAGCCTCTCTCACGAGCAAAACATGATCAACACCAAGACTCCATGGGTGTTAGAATCATTACAATGTAATCTAGATTATTGAGTCTAGTGCAAGTGGGAGACTGAAGGAAATATGCCCTAGAGGCAATAATAAAGTTGTTATTTATTTTTCCTTATATCATGATAAATGTTTATTATTCATGCTAGAATTGTATTAATCGAGAACTTAGTACATGTGTGAATACATAGACAAAATGAATGTCACTAGTATGCCTCTACTTGACTAGCTCGTTAATCAAATATGGTTAAGTTTCCTAGTCATGGACATGAGTTGTCATTTGATTAATGGTATCACATCATTAGAGAATGATGTGATTGACTTGACCCATCCATTAGCTTAGCACGATGATCGTTTAGTTTGTTGCTATTGCTTTCTTCATAACTTATACATGTTCCTATGACTATGAGATTATGCAACTCCCGAATACCAGAGGAAGAATTAGTGTGCTACCAAATGTCACAACATAACTGGGCGATTATAAATACGCTCTACAGGTGTCTCCGATGGTGTTTGTTGAGTTGGCATAGATCGAGATTTGGATTTGTCACTCCGATTGTCGGAGAGGTATCTCTGGGGCCTCTCGGTAATGCACATCACTACAAACCTTGCAAGCAATGTGACTAATGAGTTAGTTGTGGGATGATGCATTATGGAACGAGTAAAGAGACTTGTCGGTAACGAGATTGAACTAGGAATTGAGATACCGATGATCGAATCTCGGGCAAGTAACATACCGATGACAAAGGGAACAACGTATGTTGTTATGCAATTTGACCGATAAAGATCTTCATAGAATATGTAGAAACCAATATGAGCATCCAGATTCCGCTATTGGTTATTGACCGGAGATGAGTCTCCGTCATGTCTACATAGTTCTCGAACCCGTAGGGTCCGCACGCTCAACGTTCGATGACGATCGGTATTATGAGTTTATGTGTTTTGATGTACCAAAGGTTGTTCAGAGTCCCGGATGTGATCACGGACATGACGAGGAGTCTCGAAAGGGTCGAGACATAAAGATCGATATATTGGAAGGCTATGTTTGGACATCAGAATGGTTCCGGGTGAGTTCGGGGTTTTACCGGAGTACTAGGGGTTACCGGAACCCCCCGGGGAGTGTATGGGCCTTATTGGGCCTTAGTGGGAGAGAGAAGGAGGTGACCAAGGTGGGGCGCCCCCCCCCCAAGCTCAATACGAATTGGGGTTGGGGGCGGCCCCCCTTTCCTTCTCCCTCTCTCCTCCTTCCTTCCTCTCCAACTCCAACTAGGGAAGGGGAAATCCTCCTCCCCCGGGAGTAGGACTCCCCCCTTGGGCACGCCATGAGAGGGCCGGCCCTCCCCCTCCTCCACTCCTTTATATACGGGGGAGGGGGCACCCCATAGACACACAAGTTGATTGTTTAGCCGTGTGTGGTGCCCCCCTCCATGGATTTCCACCTTGTTCATATCGTTGCAGTGCTTAGACGAAGCCTTGCGATGGTAGCTTCGCCATAACCGTCACCACGCCGTCGTGCTGACGAAACTCTCCCACAACCTCAGCTGGATCTAGAGTTTGTCGGACATCACCGAGCTGAACGTGTGCAGATTGCAGAGGTGCCGTACCTTCGGTGCTAGGATCGGTCGGATCGTGAAGACGTACGACTACATCAACCGCGTTGTCATAACGCTTCCGCTTTCGGTCTACGAGGGTACGTAGACAACACTCTCCCCTCTCGTTGCAATGCATCACCTGGATGGATCTTGCGTGCGTGTAGGCTTTTTTTTTTAAATTACTGTGTTCCCCAACAGGTGTGTCTATAGTGGATCTCACTGGATTGGTATTTGTATTCAGTGGATCTGCATTGATTCGGTCTTCGTTCACCCGTGTTCGTGTGTCTAGCTATAAGTTGGATCATTTCCATCTGGGATTCTTTTCATCGATGATGGCTGCTGCTCTAGTGCACTCATCTTGTGGAACCTCAGCATGGTATTTCTGTTTGTTTAGTATTACATCATTTGTTCGGCTTCGATGAGGGAGGGACGATGATTGTGCCTCCTCTTCAACTCGTTTTAGTGCTTGTTGCCATCGCTAGATTGTCTAAGGAACTGAATGTAGTTTTTGTTACCTCTAATATTTTTTGTATTCCGATGAGTGTTGGAGAATGGGTCAAAAGTTCTTTTACACCAGTGTCTCATTCATATCCTAAATAATAAAGTACAAGTCATGTAAAGAGCGACATGACAAAACTGAAAAGATAGCAGAACATGTTTGAACTTGACACCAACACCGTCACCTGCCTCCGGTACCACCACAACATCCACCAAAGAAAAGAATGACGAATCACCACCTTACCTGAGCTCGACGCGGCTCCATCACTGATATGCAGCTCTGCGGACCTCCAAGGTGGCTCACCAAAAGTGAAGGCCTTACCGTTGAACGAATCAGACCGGCGCAACACCCTGGACGCACCATCAAACTTCAGATGTGGCACCCCACCACGAGTAAGACGCCGAAGGAGGAAACCATACCTGCCATCCACGAACCACGAGCCTAGCAGATGTTCCGTCTTCCTGATGTCATCGATGCAGACCATAATCTGCATCCGCTCCTGGACTATCTCCCAATTTCCGCGCCGACACTGGAGCAAACGCCGTCGCAACGGCGGAGTCCGAGGACACAGGTCTGCCATGAGGATGTCGCCGCCGCCACGCCATTCTTGCTTGAATAGACTGGTTTCCAAATTCATCCCCAACCATAAGACCGATGACCTTGTCAGGGATGGATCTGAAGAATATTTATTCAGCGTCATCGCCGAAGCAAAGACGATGAACAACCTAAAAACATAAACTACGAGGAAGTAAAATCGATCCACACATGTGGATCCGGCGACCCCTCACCACTGACGACCGAGGTCACCGGGGGAGGGGAGCCGCTGGAGAACGGCATTGGAAGACCGGCCTCTCCTGGCAGCGGCTAGGGTTGCAGCCGCCACGGACAAGAAAAAACGTAGTACTGTCAAAAGTTCTACCTAGATAAAACAAGAAAACGTAAGTCCAAGTATGATGCCCAATACATAGATGGCTAGCTACTCCACAGTGGGAAAAATCCAACTAAAAACCTGAGAAACGTAACCAACAATAAGGCGCAGAAATAGTGCAAGTTGGGTCGCGCGTTCCCGTTCGATAAGCACCGAACAAACCGAGGATCCAGTGGCTAGTGATATAAGAAACCACACACATAACCATGAACCAAACAAACCAGTCAAACTAACCGGTTTGGTTAGAAATAATCAGTAGCTCCCCGCAAAAAGAAAGAAATAATCAGTAGCTACATTTTGTTTCGAGATTCAATTAATAGCTACATAGGTCCATACATCTTTGCAAATACTACCAAGTTAAACTACGAACGAATCCAGTGCAGTAGTAGGATTCCATCGCTCGGTTGGATTCGTTCCCTAAAATAAAATAAATAAAAAGTGGCTGATTTGTAGCTCGATCCCTAGTCCTGGATTGACCATCACCTGTCGTTGATCCTTCACTTATCTAAAAAATGGTCAAGAATTCAAAAACATTCACCGATTGAAAAAATATCATGGATTTGAAAAAAGTTCACGAACTCAAAAAATTTCACGAGTTCACAAAAGAGTTTCTGGATTTAAAAAAAGTTCATGGATTTCGAAACAGTTCATGTACTCGTAAAAGTTCACGAGATCAAACAAATTCATGCAATTGATAAAATTTCATGCATTTGAATTTTTTTATAACGAAATTGAAAAAAGTTCATGTGTGTCCCAGATTTGAAAGAAATTTCATGATTATGAGGACAAAATGACAAATTTAGAAAAAAATGTTCATAGTTTTTTTTTAAATCAGGGATTTGGAAAAAAAATCACCTACTCAATAACGTTCATGAGATCACAAAAAATTGCGCATTTGAAATAAGTCCATGCATTTGAAAAAGTTCGCGTGTTTGAAGAAAGTTTTGAATTAGAATAATGTTCATGCATTTTAAAAAGGGACAAAGGAAAAGAAAAAGAAAATGAAAGAAAAAACGTCCAAAAAATGAAAAAAGGAAAACCACCCCAAAAGCTTCCAAAAACCAGCCCATGGAAGCTTCTAGGAGCTTCCCAAAACAGGGAGTGAGATGAAGGTTCTAGTTCGTGCTTATTATGGCCCATTTTAAATATATCGAGAGGAGGGGGCATGCGCTATTTACTATATACCCTTTAACAGGCGGGTGAAGCATCAAATAGGATCTGGGGTTCGAAAGACTAGTAGACAGCTCCACATTTTGGTCTTATATTACAAATGATAATAGATGGAGTACTTATTTTTATTTCGGGTATTTGGCTTTCTAGAAACATGCTCTAAATTGCACTAAGCCATGAAAGTTTCTTCGTTTAATTGAATGAAGGATATTAATACATGTATCGTTTGTGTTTGTATGTGCGTCTGTGTGTGTGTGAGAGAGAGAGAGAGTGTGTAAATGCATGTACGTGATTGGTACTTATTAGATCTGCACACAATTATCAACACGGTTTGTGTTTTGACCTTTTTTCTTGGTCATTAACAATTTACATATCTCAAATTGACTGGGAAGCATGGCGTTTTCCTCCTCCACGAGAGACTTAGGTGACTAGGTTTTCCCCGCCTCCTGCCAGTATCGCCGCCGGTTGGCCATGCCTTTTGTAGCCTTAGGGCCCTGAAGGCGCAGTGAATTTATGCTCAGGAAGACAATGCAACGACGACTCCCTGAAGATGGAATAAAATTCTCCACACCTAGCACCCGTTCCGGTGGTGCATTTAGCATCGTTGGAGGGCATGTGGAGGTGTGTTTGTGGCGGATCTTGTGGGATTTGGCTAGTGTATGCCTTCGGTGGATCCATTTGGATCTTGTCGTTGTTCATCTGCGTTCCTATCTCTATAGGTTGCATCCTTCCAAGCTACATTTCTCTTCATGGTCAATGAATGTTCCTCTGGTGTGCTGGTTCTTTGGGGTCTTAGCATGATGACTACCCCACTATCTACTGTTGGGGAACGTAGTAATTTCAAAAAAATTCCTTCGCACACGCAAGATCATGGTGATGCATATCAACGAGAGGGGAGAGTATCATCTACGTACCCTCATAGACCGTAAGCGGAAGCGTTATGAGAACGCGGTTGATGTAGCCGTATGTCTTCACGATCCGACCGATCCAAGTACCAAACGTACGGCACCTCCGAGTTCAGCACACGTTCAACTTGATGAAGTCCCACGAACTCCGATCCAGCAGAGTTTCACAGGAGAGTTCCGTCAGCACGACGACCTGATGACGGTGATGATGTTGCTACCGACGCAGGGCTTTGCCTAAGCACCGCTACGATATGATCGAGGTGGATTATGGTGGAGGGGGGCACCGCTCACGGCTTGGAACAATCAACTTGGGTGTCATAGGGTGCCCCCTGCCCCCGTATATAAAGGAGCAAGGGGGGAGGCCGACCGGCCCTTGCTGGGCGTGCCAGGAGGAGGAGTCCTCCTCCTAGTAGGAGTAGGACTCGCCTTTCCTACTCCTACTAGGAGGGGGAAAGGAAGGAGGAGAGGGAGAAGGAAAGCCCCCCCCTTCCCTAGTCCAATTCGGACCAGAGGGGGAGGGGCCGTGCGGCCTACCCTGGTCGGCCCTCTCTTTCTCCACTAAGGCCCATGTGGCCCATTACTTCTCCCGGGGGGGTTCCAGTAACCCTCCGGCACTCCAGTTTTCTCCGGAATCAGCCGGAACACTTTCAGTGTCGAATATAGTCGTCCAATATATCAATCTTTATGTCTCGGAAATTCCGAGACTCCTCGTCATGTCCGTGATCACATCCGGGAATCCGAACTACCTTCGGTACATCAAATCATATAAACTCATAATACCGATCGTCACCGAACGTTAAGCGTGCGGACCCTACGGGTTCGAGAACTATGTAGACATGACCGAGACACATCTCCGGTCAATAACCAATAGCGGAACCTGGATGCTCATATTGGCTCCTACATATTCTACGAAGATTTTTATCGGTCAAACCGCATAACAACATACGTTGTTCCCTTTGTCATCGGTATGTTACTTGCCCGAGATTCGATCGTCGGTATCTCAATACCTAGCTCAATCTCGTTACCGGCAAGTCTCTTTACTCGTTCCGTAATGCATCATCCCGCAACTAACTCATTAGTTGCATTGCTTGCAGGGCTTATAGTGATGTGCATTACCGAGAGGGCCCAGAGATACCTCTCCGATAATCAGAGTGACAAATCCTAATCTTGATCTATGCCAACTCAACAAGTACCATCGGAGACACCTGTAGAGCACCTTTATAATCACCCAGTTACGTTGTGACGTTTGGTAGCACACAAAGTGTTCCTCCAGTAATCGGGAGTTGCATAATCTCATAGTCATATGAACATGTATAAGTCATGAATAAAGCAATAACAGTAAAATAAAATGATGAAGTGCTAAGCTAACGGAATGGGTCAAGTCAATCACATCATTCTTCTAATGATGTGATCCTGTTTATCAAACGACAACTCATGTCTATGGTCAGGAAACATAACCATCTTTGACCAACGAGCTAGTCAAGTAGAGGCATGCTAGTGACACTCCGTTTGTCTATGTATTCGCACATGTATTATGTTTCCGGTTAATACAATTCTAGCATGAAAACATCTATCGTGAAATAAGGAAATAAATAATAACATTATTATTGCCTCTAGGGCATATTTCCTTCAGTCTCCCACTTGCACTAGAGTCAATAATCTAGACTACATAGTAATGATTCTAACACCCATGGAGCCTTGGTGCTGATCATGTTTTGTTCGTGAGAGAGGCTTAGTCAACGGGTCTGCAACATTCAGATCCGTATGTATCTTGCAAATCTCTATGTGTCCCACCTGGACTTGATCGCGGATGGAATTGAAGCGTCTCTTGATGTGTTTGGTTCTCTTGTGAAAACTGGATTCCTTTGCCAAGGCAATTGCACCAGTATTGTCACAAAAGATTTTCATTGGACCCGATGCACTAGGTATGACACCTAGATCAGATATGAACTCCTTCATCCACACTCCTTCATTTGCTGCTTCTGAAGCAGCTATGTACTCTGCTTCACACGTAGATCCCGCCACGACGCTTTGTTTAGAACTACTCCAACTGACAACTCCACCGTTCAATATAAACACGTATCCGGTTTGCGATTTAGAATCGTCCGGATCAGTGCCAAAGCTTGCATCGACATAACCATTTATGATGAGCTCTTTGTCACCTCCATAAACGAGAAACATATCCTTAGTCCTTTTCAGGTATTTTAGGATGTTCTTGACCGTTGTCCAGTGATCCACTCCTGGATTACTTTGGTACCTCCCTGCTAAACTAATAGCAAGGCACACATCAGGTCTGGTACACAGCATTGCATACATGATAGAGCCTATGGCTGAAGCATAGGGAACACTTTTCATTTTATCTCTATCTTCTGCAGTGGTCAGGCATTGAGTCTTACTCAACTTCACACCTTGTAACACATGCAATAACCCTTTCTTAGCTTGATCCATTTTGAACTTCTTCAAAACTTTATCAAGGTATGTGCTTTGTGAAAGTCCGATTAAGCGTCTTGATCTATCTCTATAGATCTTGATGCCCAATATATAAGCAGCTTCACCGAGGTCTTTCATTGAAAAACTCTTATTCAAGTATCCTTTTATGCTATCCAGAAATTCTATATCATTTCCAATCAACAATATGTCATCCACATATAATATTAAAAATGCTACAGAGCTGCCACTCACTTTCTTGTAAATACAGGCTTCTCCAAAAGTCTGTATAAAACCATATGCTTTGATCACACTATCAAAACGTTTATTCCAACTCCGAGAGGCTTGCACCAGTCCATAAATAGATCGCTGGAGCTTGCACACTTTGTTAGCACCCTTTGGATCAATAAAACCTTCAGGTTGCATCATATGCAACTCTTCTTCCAGAAATCCATTCAGGAATGCAGTCTTCACATCCATTTGACAAATTTCATTATCATAAAATGCGGAAATTGCTAACATGATTTGGACGGACTTAAGCATCGTTATGGGTGAAAAGGTCTCATCGTAGTCAACTCCTTGAACTTGTCGAAAACCTTTCGCAACAAGTCGAGCTTTGTAGATAGTAACGTTACCGTCAGCGTCAGTCTTCTTCTTGAAGATCCATTTATTCTTGATGGCTTGCAGATCATCGGGCAAGTCAACCAAATTCCACACTTTGTTCTCATACATGGATCCCATCTCACATTTCATGGCCTCAAGCCATTTTGCGGAATCTGGGCTCATCATCGCTTCCTCATAGTTCGTAGGTCCGTCATGGTCAAGTAACATGACCTCTAGAACAGGATTAGCGTACCACTCTGGTGTGGATCTTACTCTGGTTGACCTACGAGGTTCGGTAGTAACTTGATCTGAAGTTTCATGATCATCATCATTGGCTTCCTCACTAATTGGTGTAGGTGTCACATGAACCGGTTTCTGTGATGGGCTACTTTCCAATAAGGGAGCAGGTACAGTTACCTCATCAAGTTCTACTTTCCTCCCACTCACTTGTTTCGAGAGAAACTCGCTCTCTAGAAAGGATCCATTCTTGGCAACAAATGTCTTGCCATTGGATCTATGATAGAAGGTGTACCCAACAGTCTCCTTTGTGTATCCTATGAAGACACATTTCTCCGATTTAGGTTCGAGCTTATCGGGTTGAAACTTTTTCACATAAGCATCGCAGCCCCAAACTTTAAGAAACGACAACTTTGGTTTCTTGCCAAACCATAGTTCATAAGGCGTCGTCTCAATGGATTTAGATGGTGCCCTACTTAATGTGAATGCAGCTGTCTCTAAAGCATAACCCCAAAATGATAGCGGTAAATCAGTAAGAGACATCATAGATCGCACCATATCTAGTAAAGTACAATTACAACGTTCGGACACACCATTACGCTGTGGTGTTCGGGGTGGCATGAGTTGCGAAACTATTCCGCATTGTTTCAAATGAAGACCAAACTCGTAACTCAAATATTCTCCTCCATGATCAGATCGTAGAAACTTTATTTTCTTGTTACGATGATTTTCCACTTCACTCTGAAATTCTTTGAACTTTTCAAATGTTTCAGACTTATGTTTCATCAAGTAGATATACCCATATCTGCTCAAATCATCTGTGAAGGTGAGAAAATAACGATACCCGCCGCGAGCCTCAATATTCATCGGACCACATACATCAGTATGTATGATCTCCAACAAATCTGTTGCTCGCTCCATAGTTCCGGAGAATGGCATTTTAGTCATCTTGCCCATGAGGCATGGTTCGCAAGTACCAAGTGATTCCAAGTCCATCGGAATGGAGTTTCTTCATGCACTTTACACCAATATGACCTAAACGGCAGTGCCACAAATAAGTTGCACTATCATTATCAACTCTACATCTTTTGGCTTCAACATTATGAATATGTGTACCACTACTATCAAGATTCATTAAAAATAGACCACTCTTCAAGGGTGCATGACCATAAAAGATATTACTCATATAAATAGAACAACCATTATTCTTTGATTTAAATGAATAACTGTCTCACATCAAACAAGATCCAAATATAATGTTCATGCTAAACGCTGGCACCAAATAACAATTATTCAGGTCTAAAACTAACCCCAAAGGTAGATGTAGAGGTAGTGTGCCGACGGCGATCACATTGACTTTGGAACCATTTCCCACGCACATCGTCATCTCGTCCTTAGCCAATCTTCGCTTAATTCGTAGTCCCTGTTTCGAGTTGCAAATATTAGCAACAGAACCAGTATCAAATACCCAGGTGCTACTGTGAGCTTTAGTATGGTATACATCAATAACATGTATATCACATATACCTTTGTTCACCTTGCCATCCTTCTTATCCGCCAAATAATTGGGGCAGTTCCGCTTCAAGTGACCAGTCCCTTTGCAGTAGAGGCACTCAGTCTCAGGCTTAGGTCCAGACTTGGGTTTCTTATCTTGAGCAGCAACTTGTTTGCCATTCTTCTTGAAGTTCCCTTTCTTCTTCCCTCTACCCTTTTTCTTGAAACTGGTGGTCTTGTTGACCGTCAACACTTGATGCTCCTTCTTGATTTCTACCTCCGCAGCCTTTAGCATTACGAAGAGCTCGGGAACTGTCTTATCCATCCCTTGCATGTTATAGTTCATCGCGAAGCTCTTGTAGCTTGGTGGCAGTGATTGAAGAATTCTGTCGATGACACTATCATCCGGAAGATTAACTCCCAGTTGAATCAAGTGATTGTAATACCCAGACATTCTGAGTATATGTTCACTGACAGAACTATTCTCCTCCATTTTGCAGCTGTAGAACTTATTGGAGACCTCATATCTCTCAATCTGGGCATTTGCTTGAAATATTAACTTCAACCGCTGGAACATCTCGTATGCTCCATGACGTCAAAACATCGTTGAAGTCCCGGTTCTAAGCCGTAAAGCATGGCACACTGAACTATCGAGTAGTCATCGGCTTCGCTTTGCCAGACGTACATAACATCTGGTTCAGCTCCTATAGTAGGTTTGGCACCTAGCGGTGCTTCCAGGACGTAGTTCTTTTGTACAGCAATGAGGATAATCCTCAAGTTACGGACCTAGTTCATGTAATTTCTACCATCATCTTTCAACTTTGCTTTCTCAAGGAACGCATTAAAATTCAACGGAACAATAGCACGGGCCATCTATCTACAATAACATAGACAAGCAAAATACTATCAGGTACTAAGTTCATGATAAATTAAAGTTCAATTAATCATACTACTTAAGAACTCCCACTTAGACAAACATCCCTCTAATCATCTAAGTGATCACGTGATCCAAATCAACTAAACCATGACCGATCATCACGTGAAATGGAGTAGTTTTCAATGGTGAACATCACTATGTTGATCATATCTACTATATGATTCACGCTTGACCTTTCGGTCTCAGTGTTCCGAGGCCATATCTGCATATGCTAGGCTCGTCAAGTTTAACCCGAGTATTTCTACGTGTGCAAAACTATATTGGACCCGTTGTATGTGAACGTAGAGCTTATCACACCCGATCATCACGTGGTGTCTCGGCACGACGAACTTTGGCAACGGTGCATACTTAGGGAGAACACTTGTACCTTGAAATTTAGTGAGAGATGATCTTATAATGCTACCATCAATCAATCAGAATAAGATGCATAAATGATAAACATCACATGCAATCAATATAAGTGATATGATATGGCCATCATCATCTTGTGCCTTTGATCTCCATCTGCAAAGCACCGTTATGATCACCATCATCACCGGTGCGACACCTTGATCTCCATCGTACCATCATTGTCATCTCGCCAACTATTGCTTCTACGACAATCTCTACCGCTTAGTGATAAAGTAAAGCAATTACAGGGCGATTGCATTGCATACAATAAAGCGACAACCATATGGCTCCTGTCAGTTGCCGATAACTCCATTACAAAACATGATCAGCTCATACAATAAAATATAGCATCATGCCTGGACTATATCACATCATAGCATGCCCTGCAAAAAGAAGTTAGACATCCTCTACTTTGTTGTTGCAAGTTTTACGTGGCTGGTATGGGCTGAGCAAGAACCGTTCTTACCTACGCATCAAAACCACAACGATATTTCGTCAAGTTAGTATTGTTTTAACCTTCAACAAGGATCGGGCGTAGTCACACTCGGTTCAACTAAAGTCGGAGAAACTGACACCCGCCAGCCACTGTGTGCAAATCACATCGGTAGAACCAGTCTCACGTAAGCGTACGCGTAATGTCGGTCTGGGCCTCTGAAAGATCATGGATGTCGCCTAGAGGGGGGTGAATAGGTGCTTTAAAATAATTACGGTTTAGGCTTGAACAAATGCGGAATAAACCTAGCGGTTAATTTGTCAAGCACCAAACCTACAACAACTAGGCTCACCTATGTGCACCAACAACTTATGCTAAGCAATATAAACTACTAGGTGATAGCAAGAAATATGACAAGACCCAATATGGCTATCACAAAGTAAGTGCATAAGTAAAGGGCTCGGGTAAGAGATAACCGAGGCACGCGGAGACGACGATGTATCCCGAAGTTCACACCCTTGCGGATGCTAATCTCCGTTTGGAGCGGTGTGGAGGCACAATGCTCCCCAAGAAGCCACTAGGGCTACCATAATCTCCTCACGCCCTTGCACAATGCAAGATGCCGTGATTCCACTAAGGGACCCTTGAGGGGTCACCGAACCCGTACAAATGGCAACTCTTGGGGCGGTCATCGAACCCATACACTTTGGCAACCCTTGCGGGCGGTCATCGGAACCTATCAAATTGCTCGGGCCGATCTCCACAACCTAATTGGAGACCCGACACTTGCTCGGAGCTTTACACCACAATGAGTGATCTCCGAACACCGCCAACCGTCTAGGGCGCCCAAGCACACAAGAGGAACAAGATCAAGGGTACCAAGCACCCCAAGAGTAATAAGCTTCTCAACTTGTAACTTCCACGTATCACCATGGAGAACTCAACCCGATGCACCAAATGCAATGGCAAAGGGCACACGGAGTGCCCAAGTCCTTCTCTCTCAAATCCCACCGAAGCAACTAATTCTAGGGAGGAAAATGAGAGGAAGAATAAGAAAGAGAACACCAAGAACTCCAAGATCTAGATCCAAGGGGTTCCCCTCACATAGAGGAGAAAGTGATTGGCGGAAATGTGGATCTAGATCTCCTCTCTCTTTTCCCTCAACAACTAGCAAGAATCCATGGAGGGATTGAGAGTTAGCAAGCTCGAAGAAGGTCAACAATGGGGGAAGAACACGAGCTCAAAGGATAAGGTTGAATGTGGAAGAAGACCCCCTTTTATAGGAGCTCCCGAATCCAGCTGTTATGTGCTCAGTCCGCGCACGAGCGGTACTACCGCTCAGGGGAGCGGTACTACCGCCCGGGCGGTAGAACACGGATAGCGGAGCAAAACAGAGGGCAAGGCAGAGCCGTATGAGCAGCACTACCGCTGGAGCCAGCGGTACTACCGTTGGCCGCAGCGGTACTGCCGCTTGGCCCAGTGGTACTACCGCTGGGACCGCGCACATCGCCTACCACGAGCACAGGGAGAAGGAACAAGGAGGAGGGCCATTGAGAGGCACTAGGGGCGGTTGTAGCCGCGGTACTACCGCACACGAGGGGCGGTTGTAGCCGCGGTACTACCGCACACGAGCGGTACTTCTGCTCCTACTGCCGCTGAACCCGACACGAGAAAACCACGTATCGAGTCGAGGCAGTACCAGCGGGAACCGGAGCCGTACTACCTGCTACCTCTTGAGCACTGCGTTGGTTTTCCTTGAAGAGGAAGGGATGATGCATCAAAGTAGCGTAAGTATTTCCCTCAGTTTTTGAGAACCAAGGTACCAATCCAATAGGAGGCTACGCGCGAGTCCCTCGCACCTGCACAAAACAAATAAATCCTCGCAACCAACGCAAATAGGGGTTGGCAATGCCTATAGGGCCACTTACGAGAGTGTGATCTGATAGATATGATAAGATAATATTTTTGGTATTTTTATGATAAAGATGCAAAGTAAAATAAAGGCAAAGTAAATAGCAAAGGAAATAACTAAGTAGTAGGAGATTAATATGATAAAGATAGACCCGGGGGCCATAGGTTTCACTAGTGGCTTCTCTCGAGAGCATAAGTATTCTACGGTAGGTGAACAAATTACAGTTGAGCAATTGACAGAATTGAGCATAGTTATGAGAATATCTAGGTATGATCATGTATATAGGCATCACATCCGAGACAAGTAGACCGACTCCTGCCTGCATCTACTACTATTACTCCACTCATCGACCGCTATCCAGCATGCATCTAGAGTATTAAGTTAAAAACAGAGTAACACCTTAAGCAAGATGACATGATGTAGAGGGATAGACTCATGCAATATGAAGAAAACCCCATCTTGTTATCCTCGATGGCAACAATGCAATACGTGCATTGCTGCCCTTACTGTCACCGGGAAAGGACACCGCAAGATTGAACCCAAAGCTAAGCACTTCTCCCATTGCAAGAAAGATCAATCTAGTAGGCCAAACCAAACTGACAATTCGAAGAGACTTGCAAAGATAACCAATCATACATAAAAGAATTCAGAGAAGATTCAAATATTATTCATAGATAGACTTCATCATAAACCCATAATTCATCAGTCTCAACAAACACACTGCAAAAATAAGATTACATCGAATAGATCTCCACAAGATAGGGGGAGAACATTGTATTGAGATCCAAAAAGAGAGAAGAAGCCATCTAGCTACTAACTATGGACCCGTAGGTCTGAGGTAAACTACTCACACTTCATTGGAGAGGGTATGGTGTTGATGTAGAAGCCCTCCGTGATCGATGCCCCCTCCGGCGGAGCTCCGGAACAGGCCCCAAGATGGGATCTCGTGGATACAGAAAGTTACGGTGGTGGAATTAGGGTTTTGGCTCCGTATCTAATCGTTTGGGGGTACATAGGTATATATAGGAGGAAGTAGTATGTTGGTGGAGCAACAGGGGGCCCACGAGGGTGGAGGGCGCGCCTGGTGGGGGTGGGCGCGCCCCCCTACCTCGTGCCCTCCTTTTTTCTTTCTTGACGTAGGGTCCAAGTCTCCCGGATCATAATCTTCCTAAAAATCACGTTCCCGAAGGTTTCATTCCGTTTGGACTCCGTTTGATATTCCTTTTCTTTGAAACCCTAAAACAGGCAAAAAATAGCAATTCTGGGCTGGGCCTCCGGTTAATAGGTTAGTCCCAAAAATAATATAAAAGTGGATAATAAAGCCCAATAATGTCCAAAACAGTAGATAATATAGCATGGAGCAATCAAAAATTATAGATACGTTGGAGAAGTATCAAGCATCCCCAAGCTTAATTCCTGCTCGTCCTTGAGTAGGTAAATGATAAAACAGAATTTTTGATGCAGAGTGCTACTTGGCATAATTTTAATGTAATTCTTCTTAATTGTGGTATGAATATTCAGATCCGAAAGATTCAAGACAAAAGTTCATATTGACATAAAAATAATAATACTTCAAGCATACTAACAAAGCAATTATGTCTTCTCAAAATAACATGGCTAAAGAAAGTTGTCCCTACAAAATCATATAGTCTGGCTATGCTCTATCTTCACCACACAAAATATTTAAATCATGCACAACCCTGATGACAAGCCAAGCAATTGTTTCATACTTTTGACATTCTCAAAACTTTTTCAATTTTCACGCAATACATGAGCGTGAGCCATGGATATAGCACTATAGGTGGAATAGAATGGTGGTTGTGGAGAAGACAAAAAGGGGGAAGATAGTCTCGCATCAACTAGGCGTATCAACGGGCTATGGAGATGCCCATCAATAGATATCAATGTGAGTGAGTAGGGATTGCCATGCAACGGGTGCACTAGAGCTATAAGTATATGAAAGCTTAAAAAGAAACTAAGTGGGTGTGCATCCAACTTGATTGCTCATGAAGACCTAGGGCAATTTGAGGAGACCCATCATTGGAATATACAAGCCAAGTTCTATAATGAAAGATTCCCACTAGTATATGAAATGATAACATGAGAGACTCTCTACTATGAAGAACATGGTGCTACTTTGAAGCACAAGTGTGGTAAAAGGATAGTAACATTGTCCCTTCTCTCTTTTTCTCTCATTTTTTTATTTGAGCCTTTTTCTCTTTTTATGGCCTCTTTTCTTTCTCCCTTTTTTTATTTGGGATTCTTTGGCCTCTTTTATTTATTTTTTGTCCGGAGTCTCATCCCGACTTGTGGGGGAATCATAGTCTCCATCATCCTTTCCTCATTGGGACAATGCTCTAATAATGATGATCATCACACTTTTATTTTTCTTACAACTCAACAATTACAACTCGTTACTTAGAACAAAATATGACTCTATGTGAATGCCTCCGGCGGTGTACTGGGATATGCAACACTAGAAAAAAAAGACACATCCGTGACATTTTGGGCCAAACAAAATTTTTCTGTCATACATATGACACTTCTATGACGATAATTGTGACAAAACCTGGTATCATCATAGATGTGGTGGGCTCCTACTTCTATGACAAAAAATCATGACAGAAAATGGGCTTTTCGTCCTGGGCGGGCCGGAGACGCAGCTGCATGACATTCTTTGGGCCGTCCATGACGGAAAAAACCGTGGTAGAAGCGAGGGGGAGGAAAATTTCGGGGAGTTCCCGGTTACGGTGGGAGGTCAGGGGCCAAGCGATGCGCGTTTCTCTCATACACGTACGCGCGTGTGTGCGAGGTGTTGGCTCTAACTGAACCCGAGCGAGGCGTTGGGCTCTAACTAAACCCGAGCGATTGCACTGCAGGCTACGCGTTACTGAACCCGAGTGATCGATCGATGGGTGTTAACTGAACCCGACCGAGCGATTCCTTCACTACTGCTGCTAACTGAAGCCGATCGATGGGATGAACAGTGAGCATTGCGGGGGGTTTGGATGAACAGTGAGCGGTGGCGTTGCCTCTGGATGAACAGGACCCCATGGTGTGGTGGAGGGCTGGATGAACAGTAGACGGTGGAGGGGTGCCCGTGGAGGGGTGGATGAACAGGACCCCATGGTGTGGAGGGTTGGATGAACAGTAGACGGTGGAGGGGTGGTTGAACAGGCCCCCGTGGTGTGGAGG
>NC_041388.1:109684105-109713184 GCF_002162155.2 Triticum dicoccoides
GAACAGTAGACGGTGGAGGGGTGCCCGTGGAGGGGTGGTTGAACAGGCCTCCGTGGTGTGGAGGGCTGGATGAACAGTAGACGGTGGAGGGGTGGTTGAAACAGTAGCCAGTGGAGTAGCGCGCGGTGGAGGCTGGTTGAACAGAAGCCCGTGGATGAACAGTCGCAGGTGGAGGCTTGAGGAGGTCGACGGTGGATGAACAGTAGCTCGTGGAGGCTGGAGGGGGTCGACGGTGGAGATGAACAGTATCCCGTGGAGTCCTGTTTTGCGGTACGCCACACCCCTCCCGATGAACAGGACCCCCGTTTCGACCGTAGCGCTCCAACACAAGTCCGTTTCCTCCATTTTGCGGTACGCCACACCCCTCCCGATCAACAGGACCCCCGTTTCGACCGTAGGAGGTCTGTTTCATCCGTTTTGCGGTACGCCAGACCCCTCCCGATGAACAGGATCCCGTTTCGAACGTGGCCGGTCGAACACAAGGCCGTTTCCTCCGTTCTGCGGTACGCTAGGCCTCGTTTCCATCGTATGTTCCATCCAAGCCCTCCCGATGAACACGACGCATTCCGTTGCCTCCCCATGAACACGACGCATTCTGTTGCCTCCCCATGAACACGATGACGATGCTATTTCTCCGTTCCGACCCAGCCATGTACACGAGCCCTCGCCGTACGTATGCGCGAGTAGGCGTTCGAGACCCCGCCCATATGTACACATACGTGGCCGTATTTTCTTTCTTGCACGCTGGCCGATGTACATACGTATACATGCTAAGTGCGCGCCTCTACTACGACGCGTGGGCGCCTCTACTATGACACGTGCGCGCCTCTACATCAACCAGTATGTACATACACGTTCGCGACCAGAATGACAATGCTATGTACGCTTCGACCAGGTGGGTCCTGACTGTCAGGCACTTCCTTGCCTGCGAAGATGTAGCTGGTCGGTCCCAGCAGTCAGGGGGCGAATCATTTTGTTTTTTTGCCCGGACGCACTTCCATGCGTGCGAAGATGTAGCTGGTGGGTCCTAGTAGTCAGGGGGAAACGTTTTTTTTTCATGAAATATAGTGGCCCGTCCGGTGGGTCCCAGCTGTCAGGTGGAGGAATGATTATTTTCAGCGTAATAAGGAGGCACTTCCTTGCTGCGGCCGTGGACCCGGCTGTCGGCCTCTCCATGTACAGTCCACGTCCGATGGAATTCGTTCCTTGATCACGTTGACCATGCCGCGCCGAGAGCACCAGGGAAGTGGACGACGGCGTGGCCTAGGAAGGGGACGACACGGAGGCAGGGAAGACTCGGCAGTTGTTTCCCACGCGGAGGGGAGTACGACTGTACGAGGGTTTACTGGTTCGTGTGCCGTCACCGGAGAATAACAGCAGGTGTGGGTGAGTAGAGGGATGGCCAGGCCAACGATGGGAGTATGGTCGGGCGGTGAGGCCTGCGCGGCAGCACAGCCGGCCGCGAGGAGGAGGGAGCAGGCAGTCCCACCGGCGCTTGTTTGAGCGGCTGGAGCAGGAAGAGCAGAGATTGAAGAAGCACGACGGCCGTTGGATGGACATCCAATGGCCGTTGGATGGACATCCAACAGTCAGTGCTTGTGCGTCAACCTTTTTTTAGGAAAGCCTCAAATCTGTGGGAAACAGCATACAACCCATCTGCCATTGTTTCTAATAATTTACAGCCCATTTGCTAATTCTTAAGGTTTTTTTGGAGCCCATATTCTTTTTGTTAGCATTACAGCCCATATTGTGGCAACGGTTAAAAAATTATACGAAATTTTGCATATTTCGGTGCGGTCCGAACTGTTTTTAATCCCGAAATTTCGACTCACATTCAAACTGATTTTAAAAATAAATGTATATTAATATAAAATCCAACAAATTCTCCATGCATAAAAATTAATGTAATTTAAAATCTTGAAATGAAAAAAAAGATATTTGAAACTAATTGCCGGTTTGATGTGTTTTAAAAATGTACAACCCATTGCTCATTACTGATGGGCCATTTTCTTGGCCAGCCGAATGAAAGCTCTCCTCGTCTTGAAAGTTTTGCAGCCCAATAGGCCTGACAAAGCGACTTACTTGGCATATCACAAAAAAACTGGGCTGTGTCCGTGGACCCAACTGTCAGCCTCTCCACGTACAGTACTCTTTCGATGGAAGTCGTTCCTTGACCATGTTGACCACGCCGCGTGGAGAGCACCACGGCGGTGGGCGACGGCGAGGCCTAGGAAGGGGACGACGCGGCAGTGGAAGCCCGCGTGGAGAGGACTACGAGGGTTCACTTGTTCGGCTGCGGTGTGAGGCTGACGTCGCCGCAGGGCCTGGCTAGCAGTGCGAATAGTAGGGGGCAGTGAGGCCTCTGCGGCAGCACAACCGGCCACGGGAGGCAGGAGCATGCGGCACGACCGGCGCTGCTTTGGGCGGCTGGAGCAAGAAGACCAGAGGTTGAAGAAGCACTACGGCCGTTGGATGGACATCGTACGGTCACTGGAGCTAGAATCGTTCATATTGACTAAGTTGACAAAGCCCTTCATCCCCGTCAACTTAGTAGGCCCACAAGTCAGTCTCCCAGCAAGGTGGGTCCCAGCTAGCTGGGGGAGTATTCATTTTTTTGTGCGTAATAAGGAGGCACTTCCGGTGGGTCCGAGCTGACAGCGGGGGGAACGTTTTTTTGCGAAATACGGTGGCCCGTCCGGTGGGTCCCAGCAGTCAGGGGGAAATGGTTTTTTCCGCAAAATACTGGTGGCCCATCCGGTGGGTCCCCACTGTTAGGTGGAGGAATAATTATTTTCCGCGTAATATGGAGGCACTTCCTTGCGGCTGTCGTGGACCCAGCTGTCAGCCTCTCCATGTACAGTACTCTTCTAATGGAAGTCGGTCGTTGACCACGTTGACCACGCCGCGCCGAGAGCACCAGGGCGGTGGACGACGGCGAGGACTAGGAAGGCGACGACTCGGAGCCGGGGAAGACGCAGCAGTGGATGCCGCAAAGAGGAGTACGAGGGTTCACTGGTTCAGCTGCGGTGTGAGGCTGTTGTCGCTGCAGAATAACAGGGGGTGTGGGTGAGTATCGGGATGGCCTGGCCAGCGGTGGGAGTAGCAGGGGGCGGTGAGGCCTCCGCGGCATCACAGCTGGCCACGGGAGGCAGGAGCACGCGGCATGACCGGCGCTGGTTTGGGCGGTTGGAGCAAGAAGACCAGAGGTTGAAGAAGCACTACGGCCGTTGGATGAATATCGTACGGTAACAGGAGCTAGAATCGTTCATATTGACTAAGTTGATAAAGCCCTCCGTCCCCATCAACTTGGTAGGCCCACAAGTCAGCCTCCCACTATGCTGGGTTCCAGCTGGCAGGGGGAATATTCATTTTTTTGTGTGTAATAAGGAGGCACTTCCTTGCATGCGAAGATAGCTGGTGGGTCCGACATGTCAGCGGGGGGCACTTTATTTCGCGAAATACAGAGCCCCTTCCGATGGGTCCCAGATGTCAGGTGGAGGAGTCATTATTTTGCGCGTAATAAGGAGGCATTTCCTTGTGTGCGGCCGTGGACCCAGCTGTCAGCCTCTCCACGCACAGTCTACTTCCGATGGTGTCGTTCGTTGACCATGTTGACCACGCCGCGCCAAGCACATCTAAGGTGGTGGACGATGGTGAGGCCCCGGAGAGCAACGAGCCGGAGATGGGAATACGCGGGAGTAGAGTCGCAGACAGAGAGGTGTACGAGGGTTAACTGGTTCTAGTGCGGTGTGGTTCGGCAGTCGGTGGAGAAGAACAGGAGGTGTGGAGGGGTGGAGGGATGGCCTGGCCAACGATGGAGTAGCGCTTCATAGCGAAGCGTGCTAAGCAGAGCTGCTAGCAGCAGGAAGCGGGAGGTGGTCCCGGCGGCGCTGGAGGAAGAAGACGAGAGATTGAAGATGAATGCCGGTCATTGGATGTAAATCCAACGACTAACATGGCATAATCATTTGTTGACTAAATTGACAACGACTTGCATTGGCTTTGACCTATTAGCCCACATTTCAGCCTCCAAAAATGTGGCACGTATTCAACCCATTTTTTCAGAATTTACAGTCTTTTTTTACACGGTAGAATTTATAGTCAATTTGATCTTTTTTTTTGAATTACAGCCATTAGCTGGGCTGGGTGAACAAATAATATAGCATCCATGCGGCCCATTTATTTTATTTCCTAAAAATTATTGCCCATTTGCACTTTCTCGAAATACACGATTTTGCTGGGCTGATTCTAATTATAATGTTGGGTTGGGCCAGCAATGTTATCAAAAAATAAAAAGGGGTTGAGCATTTTGTTATAAATATATTTAAATAATAAGTGATATTATTACATTCGTCCTTAAATTTACAGTCTTGCCAAGCTTTATATAATAACATATAAAATAATTTTTTTTAGAAAAACAGGGAGCATCTCCCCGGTTCCATTGCTAAGAACGAAACCACAACATATTCTGATACAGCAGCTCAAAGAGCAGTTCGAAAGCAAAGGTAGAAAAGCTACAAACTGGGGGGTGTGTGAACAAGTTCTTTGAATAACACAAATCACCCGAGCGGTGCCAAAGGCAGAGCGGATAGAGCACTCAAATGACACAACGAGGGTCCAACGAAGCCTTCATGGTCTTTAGCCGAGGGGCTGTGTCAGCCTGCGGCGACCAGTAAGCAACCGGAGACACCGGGCTGGAAGGCGTAGCATGGTGGATGTCCCTCTTTTTCGACGCCAGGTGCCCATCATCTTCATCAGAGATCTTGAGACGAGCCCACGGGTCCAGCCCCAGAGCAGGTCGAGCCTTGTTCAGCCACAAGTGATCACCAACGGTTTCTGGAGGGATCTTGTTAGGATTTCCACGAAGCTCATCAACTTGTCCTTGTCCGATCCGGAGGAGAGAATCGCCTAGTTCCTCACCATGTTCCTGATCAACCTCAAGACCTGCGGAATGGAAATCCAGGAGGTGTTACTGAAAATCATAACATTTCTATATTTCTAGAGGCACCAAAGGACAGCTGAGCTAACAGTGTTTAAAACTGAGCACTTTTTGGTAGCAATCCAGAATCTGGCAACAGATTCGAAGGATGAGCCAATCTGACTAGAGTAATATTCCTCAATGTGGGCCTAGAGATGTTTAGCAACTATACATTCAAAAAATAGGTGAGAACAAGACTCTTGTTCCAAGCAGTAAACACAATCAAGGGGTTTGATGATGTGTCTCTTCCTAAGGTTATCCCTAGTCATCAATTTGTTTTTGGAGAGAAGCCAGAGAAATACATGAATTTTAGGGGGAACTCTCAATTTCTAGACAGCAGGGATAAACACGGGTTGAACACCTCTAAAGTTGATAACATGATAGAGGGAGTTGGAGGAATACTTCCCCTTATTGTCCAGCTGCCAAATCAGGGCATTCAACTCGGCAGTAAAGGTAATGCTTTTGGAAATTTCCTCCAACTGGAACCATTGTTCCATGATACTATCACTAAAGTTCCTTCTAAAAGAGAGTTTTAGGCATTGACCGTCCCAAACTTCATTGACACTTTTGTTAAGCTCATTGCGGACAGAGAAAATAGGCCAAAATTGGACTGCTAGGGGGATGTGCCAAACCAAGTATCTTCCCAGAACCTGGTTCTGCTCCCATCCCCTATGTTCCATCTGTAGCCAAATTTCACAGCATGCATAATAGATTTTAATTCTTTCCAGAATCTAGAGGTCTTAGGGTTGGAGTAAGGGACAAAAATATTAGGTTTATTTCCTAGGTATTTATGGGCGATAAGAAGCTTCCAAGGTTTCAGGTCTTCCTCATAGAATCTTTTAATCCAAGACCCTAGAAGACAGATGTTAATTTCTTGGAGGTTAGGTATGCCTAGGCCTCCAAAATCTTTTTTTCATAGAGACTATGGCCCAATTAGAAAGGTGTAGCTTCCTATTTCCCTCAAAATCATTCCACAAGCAATGAGACTTCTGAGAATTGATGAGGTTCACTGTCCATTTAGGGAACTTGAAGAAGGAGAGGAGATACACTGGAATGCTACCCAAACAAGCTTGTATGAGGATCAATCTACCTCTGTAAGAGAGAAGTTTGCCCCTCCACCCAGCAATCCTTTTAATGATTTTATCCAGAAGGGTTGGATATCCTCTCTCCTCAGTTTATCATAGTGGAGAGGGATACCTAGGTACTTAATGGGGAAGTTACCTTTATTACAGACTAAAATAGAGAGGAAGTCAGCTAACTCCTGATCATCCATGTTGATAGGGATGAGTTCACTTTTAGAGTAGTTGATTCTCATGCCTGAGACTTGTTGAAACCAGTTTAGAACAGTTTTCAGATTACTAGCATGTGTGGAGTCATTGTCTAAGAAAAGGATGGTATCATCTGCATATTGAAGGCAGATGATGCCACCAGGGCAGACCTCAGGACAGAGACCTGCAATCAGACTATGATCAGCAGCTTTGCTCAGCATTTTAGTAAGAACGTCCACTATTAAATTAAACAAAAGCGGGGAGATGGGGTCACCTTGCCTAAGGCCTTTACCAGCAAGGAAAAAATCACTTTCACAGTTATTTAACTTGACCCCAACAGACCCTCCATGAGTAAGTTGCTGGATCCAACTCTCCTCTATGAAAGGCTTGGAAAAGATCTAAGAGATCATTTTTCACCAAGTCCCAAAAATGCTGGTAAAACAAGGAGGGAATCACATTAGGACCAGGAGCCCCATCAGGATAAGAGCTAAAAATGGCTTCCTTCACCTCTATCTCTAAAAAGGGGGCTTCTAGCAGCTCATTTTCAGCATGAGAGACTTTTTCAGAAGCAGAGAAAAAATTGTTTTGTAGAGAGAACCCATAAGGGTTTTCTTTCTTAAACAGGTCTTTGTAGAAGTCACTAGCCACTTTCAGCATCTCATCTACCTCAGTAACAGGGCCATTAGGGGCATCAAGGGAGTGAATGAGGGTTTTCCTCCTCCTTTGGTTAGCTACTACATGGAAGTAAGCAGTATTTCTATCACCCTCCTTAATGTTCCTATCTCTAGACCTTTGTTTGTCTTTGATTTCTTCTCGAAGCCAAATTTTCTTGAGCTCTCCATGGACAAAGTTTAATCTATTAGTCTCAGCCTCAGAGAGGTCAGTGGTTTCTGCCTTAATATCTAGAGAATCAAACTCAAGGAGGAGAAGCCTTTTGTATCTTCTAAGATTAGCTTCCTCATTGGAGTTCCACCATTTGGTCGTTCTTCTAAATCTCCTGATTTTGATCTGCCAATTTTCTAGGGGGCAGCTGCTCCCAGTAGGCTCATTCCAGATTTTCTTGACTAGCTCAGTAAAATCTTCTCTAAGCAACCACCACTTTTCAAATTTAAAACTATTGCTCTTTGGAGTTTGGTTAAGACCAGAGTCCCAGAGCAAAGGAGTGTGGTCACTACCACATCTGGGTAGAGCTCTACAACTAGAAAGGGGAAAAACTATCTAATTTTTTGTCACAGAAAATTCTGTCAATGGTGGACATAATCCTGGAGCAGCACTTCCAACATATCTAGCAGAACTGTGGGTTTTCCTTCTGACATGGAAATTCTCAACTTTATGGGTAACCATTTTGCAGATAAAATAACTCTTGGGCTTGACACATTTATCCAAATGATGCCCTGGTTCCCCATAGTTGTAGCAGATCACCTCAGAGTATGCCATAAGGCCCGAAGCAGGGGCAAGAGCAGTTTTCTGGATATCCTGTCTCTTCTTTTGCTGATTCTTGCCTTGAGATTTCCCACTGATCTGAGAGTCAGCACCACCAGCAGATTGATCTTGGGCAATTACAGGAGCCTGCCTAGATTGTGCCCCCATTTGGGGCAGAGGTGGGCCGTACCACTGCCCAACCGGCGCTCCCCCCATTGTGATAGAGGAAATTCATCGAAGTTCCTGGTTCCTTCTCATCCTCCAGCCAGATGTTGTCTCTCAGGAAGCAGAAATAACCACCAGACAGCTCAATTGAAGCAGATTGCAAGCCTAATTTCAATCTTCTGCAGGTTTGGGGGAGAGCTAAGGTAGGGGATCCACCTGCTCCGGCTCCGGTGATGTGCTGGTGGGCAGGAGTCCAGTCAAGCATTCCCATCTCGTAGCACGACGTGGATCTCCTGAATTCACTTCTCCTTTCGCCCATCGAACGAACGCAATCGGCGGCTCACTGGGGTGGGGCATCATGTGCTTCTCCGGGAAATCTCCTTCGAAGTAGATCCGCAGGGCTAGATTCAGCAGCTCCCAATCCACATGATCCTTGCACATCCGAGCATACCTGCGCGAGTGAGAGAACGGATTCGGTCCCTCCTTGGCTTCCTCCCTCACAGCTTCCTCCTCTGCTTCCCTCCATTCGTGCGTGCACTGGGTCTAGGAGAGAGCATCGTCGCGGATCCGCATCGCCCGCTCCCTCCATCTCCTCCTTCGAGTCTCCCGCAGCACCGCCGGTGCGACGGAGTCGAGCGGCTGGAGCATCTGCGGGAAGGCTTTATAGACATGTGGGAGATGCATCTTGTACATCTGCCTGTCTTCCAGCCATTCCCCCATGGATATGGCCGGCGACTCCATGCAGCACGCAAGCGGACTTGCTAAGGGGGGCAAGCGCGCCCGGAGTCAGGAGGCGGGGGGTGGCGGCGAGATCTATGGCGGCGGCGAGGGTGGAGATAGTGGCGGGGGCGGCGGCGAGGGTGGAGGTGGTGGCGGGGGCGAAGGGGATTGCGAGAGCGGTCATCTATTTGCCAATTATGTGAACTAAACAGTCAACATATAAAATAATTTAAATATATACAATATAGTTAGAAGGGAAACATAACTTGGACCTGGCGTTCCTATTCTTATATGAAAATAGAACAGACCTATGCGTTTTCTTCAAAAAAATACATAAATTGGGATGCCAAAAATAAAACCTCGGATGGGAGGTCCATAGGCCGGTCGATACATGACGGCCCTAAGAAATACAAACAGGCCTATGGACCTCCCTTCTGAGGACATGGGCAGCGCATGTTAAAAATGAAAGCCTAGACGGGGCAGCCCAAAACCACGTCCAACACTTGCCAAAACTTCGTCCCTCGTTTTCTCTGTGTTTCGCACACTCGACATTGTGTGGGCATTTTGACAGTGCATCATATGAAGATGTGTTATGCATGAATGTTGATCAGCATGATGTTAACTGGATAGTAGTTCCATTTTCGACCATGAATAAAACTTCCAACATGATGTTAACCCTGTTTGAAAAGGCCGTGTTAATATAAATGCTCTGCCTCTGAAAGTTGCAGTTTCTTATCTGAAACTGAACTTGCAGTTTCTTATCTGAAACTGAGACTTGCAGTTTCTTCTCTGAGAATCACATTGTCTGCACTTTTATACTCCTATGAAACTACATTTTTTAAGTGCTAAAAAGAGATATCTAGAATTCATAAAATACTTCATATGCTCAATACTGCAAATCTGAAATTCAGAAGACATTCATATCTGAAAGTACTCTCAAAATACACAACACAAAACACAATTCACAACCTGCAAATACTGACAACCCTAAGCTCCTCCTGACAATTCACAACCTTCCTGACTATTGGGCTAGGGGGGCAGCCCCCTCCTATTCCTCGGCAGCGGACAGCCGCCCCGTGAGATGATGTGAACGGCGAGGGAGACGATGGCGGGGAAGCGTCGTCGGGCCAACTACTTTTCTCCTATTGCAGTTGGGTTCGGTCGACGAAGACTCCACCGGCTCGCTCTGGTAGGACACCCTCACAAACGGCACCCTGTAGATGCTCGATCCTTCAATCTCTAGTGGATGCTCCATCTGGGATCGATACTCCCACCACCGCTCTCTCATGATCGGATTCGGTGAATCTGTTTGCTCCATGGCCCAGAGGAGCAGCTCTATGTACTCCGGCGTGACTCCCTCCGGGAGTATCACCGCTGTTGCAGATATTTGGCCATGGATGTTGCCATCGCCGCTAGTTTGTCCTTGTTGTCAAACCAAGACTGTATCTCCAACATCCTAGCTAGCTTCACAGGGTCGCCATCTGCGATCCTCACGTATCGGTTGTACTCCTCCATCGGTCTACTTCTCCACAGCACCTTCACTCGCCGGCGGTGGTTTTCGAATGGAAGAGGAAAGGAGCAGCGCTGGTTTTGGATTAGAACGGGAGAGGAGCGATGCTGGTTTTGGACTGGAACAGGAGAGGAGGGGCGGTGGTTTTGAAATGGAAGAGGAGAGGAGTGGCACTGCATTTATATTGGAACAGGAGAGGAGCGGCGGTGGTTTAAGAGGAGAAGAGCGGAAGGGCGGCGCTGGTCTTGGAAGTATTTTTTTGTTGTTTCTTGTATTTTGGGTCAAAGTTTGACCACGTACTGTATTTGACAAGCAAAATGTGAATGCATGTCACCAAATTGATTTTGATTTTGATCCAGCCAGAGCGCGCCGGCCCTCTCGTCCAATCCTAAATCGCTGCCGCACGCTCCTCTCCCTCTTCTCCATTGCAAAACCACCTCCTCTCCTCTCCATCATCTCCATTCCAAAACCACCATCTTGCCTCTCCCTCTTCTCTATTGCAAGACCAGCGTCTCTCCTCCGTTTTCTAGATGCTTTGCTCCATGGCGCGGGCGCAATCCGTGGATACAAAATTAGTATACTGCATACTATTTAAAAGTCGAGGGCGGGGCTTTTCCTGCGCGGTAGGCGTCGGGGCATTTCCACCTAGTCGGTTCGACAGAGACGCGAGAAGACGAGGGAGTAGGCTGTTGCGAACGTAGGGCTGTGTGATTTGACAGTGAGTTACTGCTGGACAGGTGGGGCCCCATGATTTGACTTGCCATTATCATTTTAACTACGGCGCTACGACCGGCGTGAGTCTCCCAGATTCCTGACCACCTCCATACAGGTGCCTCTCCCAATGCTCCACCATGTAGTAGAGGTTGGCTCTTGCATGAGAGCCCACTTCTCCACTTTTTCCTTGCCTCTCTTTCCTCCACATATGCAAAAATGCCATGTAAAGCGCACTATTGTACTTAGGCTGGTCGTAATGGTGGTATCATAGCTAGTATCATGCATGCCAACTAGACTATTTTGCTGAGGTGGCATAGAATTAAATGAAGAAAGAGAGTGTTGAGTATCATATCATGATACTGTATCATATTAAATGATATGCTACTATGTGTCATGCATGGCAATAAATAAGGTTACCTATGATGCTAATATATGATACTGTGCATTACGGAGGTAGTATCATACCTTAGTATCATGTGCATGATACTGAGGTATGATACTACCCATTACAAGCAGCCTTACTTTTACTTGCTCCTACAGGTGCTTAAGCTTGGCACATAAGCATAAAGTCTGATGTGGCAAGTTAATCAAGAAGAGAGAGACTAGTTTGGTGACCCAAGGAAGAAACGGTGCTAAGCGCGTGTACCTAGGTGAAAAGACAATTTTGAGTCTATAGCTAATTAAATGAAGCAAACTTAGCAACACCATTTCATTGGAAGAGGTCACTCCTTGGAAATGCAATAAATACACGCACTTAGCACCGTTTCTTCCTTGAGTACGAAGAAAGAGATAGAGAGGAGTAAAAAAATACACTTATAGCCAACCTTGATGTAGTATGAGTGACTAAGTGATGACTATGTATGACATGCCAACATCAGATAGCCTAACGCACCGTGTTAAATCTCCAAGGGTGCGACTGCGTGAGCGACGCGACGGTCGTGGTAGGCGCGACCATGATACAGGCTGTTGGCAGCCCTTGGATCTGAGATCAAACGGTCGCATGCTAAGTTGCTGAAAATTTGCAAAATAACCCTCCAGGATAGGATATTCACCCATAGGTCTAGAATCATGCCATGCAACCGTTCGATCTCAGATCCAAGGGCTCTCGGAAGCCCGTAACATGGGAGAATGGAAAGCCACTATCCTGCTGTTCGCACGCTGGCGGTTCGCTCCTACTCGTCCCCACACGTCCTTCAATACTACGGCGGTTCGCTCCTAGTCGTCCCGTCCATTCACATTACGGCAGTTCCACTAATCCTAACCCTCCTCCCAAATCCATGGCGTCCCAAATCTCCACGATCGGCGGTGAGTACAAGGTTAGAACCATCATCGGCGATGAGTTCAACGTCATCTACACCCATTCTTCCGCGACGGTGAAAGGATGCCTTTCTCGCTTCAGACGCATGTTCGAAGACTCAGATGATGAGTGGGTCGCTAGGCTAGATGTTGAGTACACCACAATCTTGGGACGAGAGAAGGATCTAAAGGACGAAGAGAGGAAGAGCCCGCCGTGATCCAGGTTTGCGTGCATGACTTATGCTTGGTCTACCACATATGCCATGCCGACGTTGAGTGCCAGGATTTTAAGGACTTCCTCGAGAGCAACCTAGTCAAATTCGTTACTGTAGACTTTGGTAACGACAAAGACGTCCTGCATCAGATAGGCCTCGTTGTAGGCAACACCTTCGACCTCCAGAAGAATCGGCTGGTGTCCGCTCATCAGCCTTCAATGCTGACCCTGGCAGGAGCCATGGTTCATCCTTCGTACGGTAAACTGGAGAAAACTCCATACACGTTTCATCGTCATGCATGGTAGCGGAATGTACTAGAAATAGACCACATCCACTATGCTGCAATGGATGGCTACCTTTGCTTCAATATCTACAAGGGTTGGATGAAGAGCAACAGCCATGTGTGCGGTTCAAGCAAAGAAGTATCGGCCAAGAGGAAGAGGGACAAGGACGAAGTCGAGGATGTGGACGAGGACTCCGAGTAAGGTGACAGTGTCGTTGCTCATGGTGGTTCTAATGCAGTGTCTACCGGAATATTTGCAAAGTTTGATTTCAGGTGTGCTTAATTTAATTTGAGGTGTGTGTTGTGCTGAGCCCCCAGCAGAACTATGTTATGTTTCTTATCGTTACTTTAACTCTTCAGTACGTACATACTAGTATTTCTTACATTTCATCTTTTAGTTGGTATAGTACTACCACTCGTTTCTTCACATTATATACGTACAATATATATGGCCAACATCATATAGCCAGCAGTTTAGTTGTCAAAGAATTTCAGGGTGCTTAGTTTTGTCAAAGAATTCCAGGATGCTTAGAGGGTGCTTGGATCCAAGGGACTTATTTTAGTCTGACTAAAAATAGTCTCTTTAAGAGGCTAAAGTTCCAAGCACCCCTGACTAAAGAGGGGCTAAAACTAGTCTTGAGACTAAAAAAATTTAGTCAGGGGTACCCCTACTAAAATGTGAATTGGTCCTCTCTCTACTCATTTAACTCCTCTCCTTTAACACAGGCGAGTTCTGGATTGGAGGGTTTGGAGGATAATAAATGCTCATTAACTTGATTTTAGCCTTTTTAGTATTTGGATCCGAGCATGGGTGAGGCTAGCATGTTTTAGTCCCACTACTTTTAGTCATGGGACTAAAATGTATCCAAGCACCCTCTTAGTTTTATTTGAGTGGTGGGTTGTGCTGGACACCATTATTGTGACTAGCCTTTTTAATAGTACTATATGCATAATTTGGCGACGAGCGCTCTCTATATGTACCACCTTTTTTTAATTTCAAGTTTTGCTCCATGGTGCAATCCATCGATACTACTGTTGTACAAAAGTATACATTTTTTAAAAGGCTAGAGGGCGGGGCAGTCTAGCTTGGTCGGTTTCACGAGAGGCGAGGGCCTTTGTGATTTGACGGCTCATTACTACTGGAAGGAGGGGCCTTGTGATTTGACTGCTCGTATTAATGCGCGGATGACCTGATCGAGGAGGAGCAAAGAACCGTGCGATATACTCAAGTTTTCCACTGGAGTAGTACTGCGACGGAGGAGCACGGAACACGGCAGCCCAGTGCCATATGGCGATAAAAATGATCTAATTTTCTAGTCATCTCATTGTTAGCATTGTTCTATTCATTCCCTCAAAAAAAACATTGTTCTATTCATGCCTTGCAGAGAACATGACATGTGCGGCGAAACACCCGAAGCAAAAGATGAAACACATGAACAAAAGAAGAAGGAAGATTATCACCCCAAATGATCTAATTCGCCTCAGAGTCGTAACTGCTTCTTCATCGCCTCCACGACCTCCATCTCCTTGCGTGTCTCCTCCGCCATCTTCATCATTGTGTCCATGATGCGGCATTTCTCGACGCGAGCCTTCATCATCTGTTCCACGGCCATATTACGTACCTTGACAGCAGCTGGGTGCTCGATGCGGAGCTTTGCCAACTCTTCCTTATGTTCCATGGCGAGGGCCTGCAACATCTTCATCAAGGGACTACTATTCTCATGCAGCTTCTTCCAGCCGGCGTTCTTCTCCTTCAATAGGTCGATCTCGTGGCAGAGCTTCGCATTGTCCTCCCAAAGTCGCGGGATTTCGCCGGTCGCCTTCTTCTCTGAGGCAATGCTCTACTTCAGCAGCATTACCAAGCCGGCGGTCAACTCCCCCTGCTAATTGAGCTCAGCGGGCATGTCATCGAGGCTCTCCTTCAGCAACTCCATTAAGCCTTGGATGAACTCCTTCCGCTTATTGAGCTGATCGGGCATGCCGTCGAGGGATAATAACTCCAGCTCCGCCGGCTCTGCATGTTTGCCTCCGCGGCTAGGGCGCTCCTGGGAGCCATCGCCTGCCCGTGAGAGATCTTTTGAGGTCTCTGTGTGGCGGCGAGCCCTCTATTTTTTTCCGCATCCTTGGTTGCCGCTCCCTTGTTACGAGTAGTTCTCGACCTAGAGCTCTGCTCACCGGCCATGGCAACGATGGACGAAGAAGAAGCACTTATGAGGAGGAAAGGTAGAGTGATTTTCGGTTAGGTAGTTCCCCTTTTCATAACCTAAGTACTAGCACTAGTACTAATACCTGCATAGTGGGAACACGTTCAGGTTTGGTACGTACTACTAGTAGGTGTGAGCAGGCTTTCAAATGTGATGGGAACAAGGTAAAGATTAATTGATGGCTTTGGTTTCGAGGCCCGAAACGGCTCCCGATGAGTTTAGCGGAACATAAATTTCAAGTACTACTACACTGCTCAAATGCGTAAATATTATGTTACTATCAAAAATTGGCACAAAATACGAAGCAGACCAATGGAAGTACTACTAGCAACCCATGATTTAACTACTCGCATGCGCACAGTGGAGTAATAATGTCTTTATTCCGCCCTCACGTCCACTCAATTTGCATGCGCAGTATTAATTGACCATCGATGAAGTGAACGACTTTACACACGTCAAATTATCACATGGGGTGGATCTTGGTACAAAATCGTGTCCGCCCGTGTACCCGCGTGTGCGTGCGAGGAATGAGTGCGTGCATGGCGTGCGTGCACATCTTTGCTTCATGCATGTACCGCCAGTATGGCTCAGGGAGGATGAGTACATTCTTCTGGAACCAGCAGCACGTCACTGTGATCAATCCACGCAAGGAGGTCGCGGCAACGCCTACACATGTGCCACGTGGCTTCATGAACTATAAGAGAGACACTGTGTAGTGTGCCATTGGTATTCTAATTTACGTGTTTTGCACATACTCGAAGTACTAGTAAGGTACACGTGCATTGCACGCATCGGATTTTGCAACCAAATTATGAGTAAATACCACACTATAGCATGTAAGTTCTGAGTCATATATGCCTGATGTAGCCCTTCGTTTAATTCTTATAGTTCATCTCATTCAAAATCAATTAGTTTTTGTAAAAAAGCTAAGAACACGGGAATAGGAAAAACATGGGATTATAGTGGAATGTCGTCTTGAATCCTACAGGATTGTACGAGTGTTTGATTGTGCATAGAAAAAATGCAGAATTCTTTCAAAGAGGTTTGAGTGGATGGGATGTTTCCTATGAAATCTAGTGCAAATGAATCATATGGAAAAATTCCTATGGTTTACAATCCTACGAATCAAACAACCAAGATAGGAAAAATTCCTAATGATTAGAATCCTCCAAAATTCCTTTGAGAATCCTTTGAATCAAAGAAGCCCTTAAACTATTTTATGATTCATGGACTTGTGCGTTGTAAAGCATAAATTAAAAACAAATAATGGCAATTCAACTAGAAAAAAGTTTGGGCAGTTATGATACGGAAGATTCTAGAACAAAAGAGAACCACTGTTGTTTTGAGGTTTGTGCATTATGATTAAGTGCAACCATGGAGTCTGCTAGATTGTTCATGTGGCAAAATCCGGTGGGGAGCTAGAAGATGGTGCAAGGGGCCAAGTGGAGGGAGACTATGAAGGAATGCACAAGTGCGAGATCGATATTTAGAGAGAGAGGGCGAACACGTGCGCTGATGCGCGCAGTGGTGGAGCCATGAAAAATAAATGAGCTAGCGGGCCAAGCATTGCTAATCCTTTACGAGGAGGGTCAATTCATGAACTTAAACCATTTTTAGCAGCAATTGTCTAATGATCACACTCATATTAGCCTTGATATATAGTGATGTTAGGGGGGAGGGGCAGGGCCCTTACTGCCCCTGTCTTCGCCATTGTGCACGCGTCTGAGAGATGAAGCGGAAGGCATGGATGATGAGAGGGGGACATTGGATACATAATTAATGTGGGTGTATTAGCTATATATGTTAATCCTATATAGGGAGGTATAGATTGATCGATGTGGACGTGGGAAAGAGGGTGAGACCTCACTGGATATATCGATTGATCGGTTTGTGTGGAAAACTATGAAAGACCTAGCTATATACACACATACATAGAGGAACATCGATCGTTGCGCAAGCACGCGTGAGAGATAAAGAATGCCCGATATGATGGAGAGGGGGATGTGTGTTGGTGTGTGCCTTCATGGGAGACCGACCTGAAGAAAAAGATTGCATGTGTGTGATGGATAATGCCAACTGGTAGTGTGTGTGCATGCATGCACGAGAGAAGGTTAGTGGTACAATTATAAAGAGAAGACTATTGTGTGGGTGTAAAAGAATAGCTGAATAGGTGAGGTCATAATCAATGTAAAGTTGAATTCAAATATTTGAATAAGAGATCCTGATGTTTGAAACCCATGGATGCATGAATATAACGGAGATCTGCGCGGTGTGGTTTGGAAACGAGCATGTTGTAATGTATACACATTGAACAAGGTCGGACTGATTTGAATTTGAGATACCGATGGCAGACATCATTTGGCCACATCACATCCGTGCATGGACACACTATTTTAATTGGAGATGATGGGCGGCTTTTGCATCACATATCTATATCTATACCCCTATATATATTATATATTTTATATTTTTTTTATTGTGTGCTGGTAACTTTAACTTTGAAAGATGGTCGTTGGATGAGGCGAATCCGATGGTCCAAAGATGGCAAATTTGAGCACTACTGGCCGTTGGATATCATCTAGATTCCACCAGATTTCGCCACATGTATAATCTAGAAGACTCCATGGTTGAACTTAAGCATAATGCACAAACATCAAAACACAAGCACTTCTTATTTGTTCTAGAATCTTCCGTATCAGAATTGCCCAAATGTTTTTCTACATGATTTGCCATTATTTGTTTTTACTTTATGTCTTACGACGCACAATTCCATGAATCTTAAAATAGATTAGCTTTCTTATAAAAACTAGATGATTTTGAATGAAATGAACTATAAGAAGTAAACGAACATCTACATCATGCATATATGACTCAAATCTTGGATGCTATAATGTGGTATTTATTCATAATTTGGTTGCCAAATCTCATGCGTGCAATGCACGTGTACCTTACTCTAGTCTAAATGGTGTTTGTGTGTGTGTTGTGCATGTTGAGGTGCAAATTGTCTTCTTTTTGGGTACACGTTAAGCTTGTTCTTATGAAATTTCAAGCCGCGCCTTGTTATGCCAAAAATTCAAGCTAGCGTCTCTGTCTATCGTGCTGGGAAACTCCCCCTCTTCAACCCGCACCTTGTTAGCCCGAAATATTTAAGATATATCTTTGTCTCGTTGTGCTCCGACAACTCCCTCCATCTCAACCCGCGCCTTGCTATTCTGAAATTACAACGCACGCGAAAACTCCCACCTCCTGTGAAATCCCGACACGCAAAATGCCCGTGGTACCCCTAAACCGAAAGAACCACCTCAAATCGGTGGGGGTACTTTCGTAATTACCCCACATTTCAGACAAGCGCGTCTCTAAGCCATGGTTCCCCACTGCCATCCCATCTGCCCACCCATTCGTACACTGAGGCCGCGAAAACCCGCGACGAAACCCCACACCCTGCTCCGTCCGCCACCCAGTCGGAGCCTCTTCCCCAACGACGTCGTCCACAGCAACACCTCGACGTCCCTCATCCACCGTACCGGATGAGGATCCATCGTCGATCTCATCGTCCCGCCGGTTCAGCCACACCATGCTCCACCTCCAAGGAGCTGCCCCGACGTTCCCCTCGTCTTTCGCGCCACCTCCATTCCCACACCGCCGTCTTCATCTGCACCACCGGAAGAGCATCATCATCACCGTTTCCTCGGATGAAGCTGCGGCCTAATCGGCGCCACCAAAGAGGTTGTACACTAATTGCCGCATTTTCTTCTTGATTCGATCTCACTTTGCTGCCGGCGCTCGGTCCCGAGCTGACACGGCGCGGTTCCATCCATGGTGGTGTCGCTGGCCACTTCCTCCACGGTGTCGCTCCCTCGGCGGCAACTATTGGATTTCGGGTTCCGGCAGACCCTTGAGGTTCGAACACTGGGGTGTGCGCGGAGATTTCGCCCCCTACCTACCTGCACCCCTCTGCCATGCTAGGATCTAAACTAAGGAAAGAACAACACAAGAGACACAGGGTTTATACTGGTTCGGGCCACCGTTGTGGTGTAATACCCTACTCCAGTGTGATGGTGTGGTGGATTGCCTCTTGGGCTGATGATGATGAACAATACAAGGGAGAACAGCCTCGCGAGGGTCTGTTCTTGGCTGGGGCAATGAACTGCTCGGAGGAGTTCAGTCACCTTTTTCTCTCTCTCTCTCTTCCTCTCTGCTTTCCTCCAACTGACCGACCCTGATTTCGACCCCAGCTTGCTTCTGGGTTGGCTGATTCTCGACCCCCCTACCCTGGGGGTGGCTGGTCCTATTTATAGAGGCCCTGGTCCTCTCCCCAAATATTGAGCGGGAAGGGAGCCAACAATGGCGGGCTAATTTGAAGGGGGACAGCAAGTATCAGCTATCCTGACAAAAGCAGTCTTCGCCTGCGCAAAGCTCTGGTGATGACGCCGTCTTGGGCTCCACGGTGACCTCCGTCTCGTAGTCCTCCTGGTCTTGGTCTCGTTGCACCGAAATGGCAACCTTTGCCTGATGCCTCGGTACTCCGTGGCTGCGCTTGCCCCCTTTGCACCAAAGAGGGAAGGAGGACGCTGCGCGGGCTGGCACCCGCCTGGCGCCCTGAATCGTCATGGCTTGCGTCACGGGCACCTCGTGAGGTACCCCGCCTTGATCTCTCCGCCCCCTCGTGAGCCAGCCTGATGAGGCCGTGCCTGAGGAAGCTCCGCGTCGTCCGCCCCGCGAGGCTTGGCCCCTCGCGAGGGTCTTGGGTTTGTGTTGGTGAAGACGGGCCATGCTGGGCCCCCCTTTGAGCCACGCAGCAGGCCGCAGGCAGGCAAGTCTGGGAACCCCCGTTCCCAGAACTCCGACAGTAGCCCCCGGGCCCAAGGCACGCCCGGACTTGGCCGTGCAGGGAGGCGGAAGGGCAAGAGCGAAGCACCGCGGGCCCTAACAGCCTGCGGCCTTGGGCGTCGCGTGGCAGTTGACTGAACGTGGGCGCCTTAGCAACCGCACGAGTTGATAAAGGAGTGGCATCCGCCTAGGCCCTGCTTCTTGCTTTCTCTGCTTGCTGCTCAGATCCCCTTTCTTGCGCCTCTCCTTCCTTCCTCCGAGATTTCCGGATCTTCTCTGACCGCGCGACCTAGGGAGCCATGGCGCCTCGTCAGCCCCCGGCCGCAGCTTGGTACTCGTCTGCCCTGGACTCGCCGAACGTGTCGAAGGCGGGCCTTCCCCGGTTGCGCCGGATGGTGACGGCGTGGGGCATCGACGGGGCGAAGGCGTTCAAGGCTGGCTCCGCCACCCCTGAGGGTCAAAGGAGCACCTTCTATCCGCTCTTCGTAAGTGCCATTGTTGCTGGCCTGGTGCCTCCCTTCTCCGAGTTCTTCTTCTCTGTCCTCCGCCATTACAAGCTACAGGCTCTGCATCTCCATCCCAACTCCGTCCTTCTCCTGGCAATCATTGCTTATTATTGCGAAGCACATGTTGGGGTGCAGCCCTCAATGGCCTTGCTGCGCCACTATTTCTACCTTCGGACCTCTCGTGGGACTGCTTCCGCGTGCGCGAGCTTCGTCGCGTACGGCGGCGCCATTGCCATCTCAAACTCTGGGAAGAGGATTGAGGGCTTCAGGAGCAAGTGGATCTTGGTGGATGCTGGGCGCATCCACCCTCGGCTGATCCTGCCCACGGAGCAGCCCACGAGCTCCAGCGACTGGGGTCGAGCGGAGCTTGCGGATCCCCGTGCGAAGATGGTGTTGGAGAAGATGGACGCGGATCTGAGGCCGACCGACATGGCGGCGGTGAAGCTGACCGACGCGTCGCTGCTGAGGGAGTTCCTGGAGCATCGGCTGGCTCCGCTTCGACAGTACTCGCTTCCAATGTGGAGGCCCCGTCCGAGCCCCGCGGCCTTGGCCGACGGAGACCTGGCTGCGGTTCTCCAATCTCTGGTCGGGGGCAATGTGGCGAGGCTGGAGGGTGCACCTACGCCCTTGTTCCCCCGTAACGACTGGGAACGGGTGGTGAAGTCCATGCCCGTCTTCAACGGGGATGGGCCAGTGCCCCTGGAAGCTCCCGAGGAACCGGTGGACGTGCCCTCTGGCGACTCCAGCGAAGAGGAAGAAGGAGGGGAGCGAGGAAAAGGGCCTGACTCCAAGGCGACTGATGGAGAGTCGAGGGCTCCCCTCCCCCGGTGCAGGTCCCGCGTTCTCCGCCTCTCTCCGAACGATGACGACGAGGATGATGACGAAGACGACGACGAGCAGGACGACGGGAGCTCGCCCCCGATCCCGAAGAAGGACAGGACCGAACTGATATCCCGCGGGTCTCCCCCGGCCTCGGGGCGAACCGCAGACGCACCTTCCGCCTCCAAGCTTCCCGAGGTTGACCCTTCCAGCCGGCTTTCAGGCTTCAAATTTGGCCGGAGGCCGCTTGAGCTCACTGGCGACGACCCGTAAGCATTCGATTCTTGTCTTTATCTCTTGCTCTGCTTCTGAGGCTTGACGTCCGCATCTTTGGATAGGTTGGCGCCCGCAGCAAAGAAGCCGAAGGGGGCTCCCGAGGTTCCATCCGTGGCGGCGCTTCTGCCCGTGAAGGAGGGTGACCGCGACGCACAGGCTTCTCCTGCCCGGTCGTCCTCGCGAGGTTTGGCTGAGTCGGCTGGGGTGAGCTCAGCCCCCACGCCCCAAGTGGCTCCCGAGGTGCTCTTGCCTGCCGCCGCCACTACAGTTGTCGGGGCGTGGCAGACTCCGCCTCAGGATGCTGCGGCTGTGCTGCCGCCTTCTCCTCCTACTCCACCGGCCGCTGTCTCTCCGACTCCTTCTGCCGTTCTGGATCGTGCTGTTGCTGAGCTGGACCGACTGCGGCAGGATCTTCTTGGCACCGACCCCCGCTTGGTGGCCGGGCGTTTGGAGCTGGCTTCTGGATGGGTTCGCTCCAACGCCTCGATTCGGGCGGCGCTGGTCCAGGCCTCGACGGCATGCGATGAGGAGAAGCAGGCCGTCCTGGAGGCGAAGGCTGCTCATGATGCAGCCCTGGGGGAGGTGGTGGACGTCTGCGGTCGCTGCAAGGTGCTGGAGGACGAGCTGCAAGGCCTGCGGGATCAGCTCGTGAAAGAGGTCCGCCTTCGCCAAGAGCAGGAAGAGGGCATGAAGGCTCGCGAGGCAGCCGTCGAGGGCCGGGAGGCCAAGCTCAGGAAGCGTCGCGACCGCCTAGGCGCGCTGGAGCAGGAGTTGGGGGCGAGGAAGGCCGAGCTGGACGGCAAGGCCCTGGTTCTTGCCGAGGACCGCGCGGCCTTCACGGAGTTGGAGGCGAAGGCTCGCTCCTCGCTAAGGACGCTTTACAACAGCGGCCTGGAGAGCCCGCTGGCTGGCGCCGAGGACGGCCCCGCCAAGCTGCTTCCCTTCCTGGTTCACGCTCTTGAAGATGTCGCCCTTGGCCTTGGCCCCACGGCCGAGGCCGAGGCGCGTGTCCTGTCTTCTGCAGCACTGACGTGGGTCCTCACCCACATCTACCTTCGTGATCCCGGTGTCGACCTCGACAGCCTGCTGGAGCCAGTGAGTGGTGAGCGTGCCGCTGCCACTGCCAAGGCCGTGAAGGGTCGCGCGGAGGCTCTACTGGGGAAGTTCCGGGCCTTCAGCACCAAGCCGGAGCAAGGCGCTGCCGACCCCGCTGCTCCGTGAGGCGAACCCGCTCCGCGCTGCTCCCCCGCCGCCAAGTGACTCCGTCATGGCTCCTGTCCTGCTTTTAATTCCTGCACACGTATCATGCCTCGGGGAGGCGTTTAAACTTGCATTTGGCATTGAGATAACAGTGTGGACTGTAATATTTGCTTTTGAATTCCTTAAAATTAGCGCTTTTCCTTCCTACTTGCTTATGTTCTACGCCGGCAGAGCCCGGCCCCGCGCGTACCTCACCCAGCAATAGTCCCGACCGGAAACCAGGACGGGACCAAGGAGTGGGGGGCTACGTGACAAGTTAGGCTCCTGAGTCGCGATGCTCAGGAGTCCCCCTTGGCGCACGAACAGCAAGTAGGGAGGTGTGATGCGGGTGGATCTACCGTTCTACGTCTGCAGAGCCCGGCCGCGCGCGTGCGTCACCCAGCGATGGTCCCGACCGGAAAACGGGACAGGGCCACGGAGTGAGGGGCTACGTGACCAGTTAGGCTCCTGAGTCACAATGCTCAGGAGTCCCCCTTAACGCTCAAACGGCCTTCGTACCTTGGCTCCGCTCGGGGAGAGACGCACGACGAACCAGGCCCGGGGGGACCTGGTTGGGCGGCGTGCGTCTGGGTGTGACCCAGGCGCAGCCCCCGTGCCTAGCGCCCTCGCGCGGCACTCCTGAGGGGAGGCATTACGATGAGGCTAGGCACTGAGCTCTGGGCTCCCTGAGGTTGATGCGGCCCGGGGGCCACCCTCAGTTGTTTATCACCAGCGCGGAGCATAGTGCTACCGTATGCGTACGGGTATAGCCGCTCCTCGGCATTGTCGTCAGCCAGCGCGGAGCATGGTGCTTCCACTGGTACGTGGGAGGGGGCCCCTCCGGGAGGAGCCCCCGGGGCGTGTACAAGCCTGCCCTGACACGTGGCTGGCACAGTAGGGCCTGGCGAGGTGTATCTGGGCACCCATGAGCCAGCGCGGGACTCACGGGGCCCTACCTCTAGGCGGCTTGCGCCTGGCACTGGGCCTTATCTTGTGATGTGTCCCTGCAAATTTGGTTAGATGTTGGCACTCTACGTCCTCGGGTCCCGGCCCTCGAGCTGGTCTCAGCCGTCGCTGGTATGCCAGGTCGCGATGCCATGGACAAGGCCAAAGGGTGAGGGCTGGAGATCCAGTAAGAGCCCTGAGTCGCGATGCTCAGGTGCCCCCCCCTTTAACGTGCAAGTGGTCGGCATGGAGGAGAAGAGGTGCCGTGGACCGACAGCAAATAATCAAGCATGGTGGGTCTAACGCATAATTGGTAATAAACGCAAATGGGATACATGCCACTGGGCCTGGCCCGAGCGGCTTGGGGATCATGCAGCCTGAGGGGCGCCCCCAACAAGGTAAGCTAACAACATGGAATAAAGGGATACACGCCGCAGGGACGGACCCACGCGGCCTGGGAATAATGCAGCCCTGGGGGCGCTCCCAGCTGGAGGTAAAACTCGAAAGATGTCACCTAATGATATTGAGGACGAAGGGGTGTTGGTGTAGCAGGCTCGGTGGGCTGCGGGAGCTGATCCTCACGAGCCCCCAGGCCTAGGGGCCTCAGGAGGCTCCGGAGGCGCTGGCGGCTCCTCGCGGGCCATCTCCATCTCTACCAGGGCTGCGGGCCGCCTGGCCTCTCGTGCCTCCGTGATGCCCCTCATGAGGCGCTGGTACGCGTCAGCCGCGTTCGGCAAGCCGTAAGGCATGCGAACGTAGCTGTGGGGTGGACCTCCGCAGCGCCCCACTCGCGAGGTCCAGAGGCGCTCCAGGGAGGCGACTCGGTTGAGCCCTAGTACGTCGATGCAGACGCGCAGCCCACCATCCTCGCCTGCATGGGGGGCCACTGCTGGCAAGCGGCGGCCGCCTTTCATGACTCTTGACTCCTGTAGCTCCTGAATGGCCTTGCTGACGAACTCCTGGGGATCCGGATCTCCTTGCCTTGCTCCTTCTCGAGGGAAACGTGCTTCAAAACACGCCTCCATGTGGTGCCCAAGCGCCTCCCTCGTGACCCTAGCCAGGTCGGTGGCCCTCCAGGGGAGAGCCCCGAGCCCTTCCTGAGGAGGGCGCCGGGCGCGCTTTCCTATGCGATGGAGGGAGGCTCCCCCTGGGCAGGCGCGGGCCCAGAGGGGCCTGCCTCCTGAGTGGTCGGGCCGGATGATGTCTTCTTCCTCTTGGGGTGGTCTCGGGAGGCCTCCTGCTTCCACGATCCGGGTCTTCCAGTGACGCGGCCTGAAAGGCTCGTTCCAGGGAACACACCGCGTCCTTCTCTTCACAGGGCACCGTGATGACTCCGCCGCTTCCTGGCATCTTGAGGACGTTGTAGCCGTGGTGAGTTACGGCCATGAACTTGGCCAGCGCTGGGTACCCAAGGATGGCGTTGTACGGCAGGCGAATGTGAGCGACGTCGAAGTCGATGAGCTCGGTGCGGTAGTTGTCGCGTGCCCCGAAGGTGACAGGGAGGCGGACCTGCCCAATCGGGACCATGGAGCCGTCAGTGATACCGGAGAAGGGCTTGGTTGGCTGAAGCTGGCTGTAGGGCACTTGGAGGTTGTTGAACGTCTCCACGGACAGGACATTGAGCCCTGCCCCTCCATCGATGAGGGTCTTGGTGACCACCACGTTGCTGATGATTGGGGAACAAAGCATCGGGAGGACTCCGGCTGTAGCCGCACACTTGAGATGATCTGCTGGGCTGAACGTGATGGCGCACGACGACCACCTGAGGGGGCGTGTGGCTTCGAGCCTGGGGAAGACTGCATTCACCTCTCGGACGAACTGCTTGAAGATGCGCTGAGAGCTTGGGGCTTGTGCTCCGCCCAAGAAGCAGGTGATCGCGCGCGGCTCCTGGAAGCCCCCAGCCTCCTCGTCCTGGTGGCGGTCCTCGTTTCTCCTTGGCTGCAGCGGCAGTGGTGGGAGGCCTGCGTTGCCTTGCGGGCGATCCTCGCGAGGTTGATCCCTCCAGTCTCCCTCGCAAGGCTGATCCCTCCATCCTCTCTCGCGAGGCGGGTCTTGCCAGCGATCCTCGCGAGGTTGGTCGCGCCACCCTTGGCGTGGCCCACGGTCTTCCCAGTGTCATGTGTTTCTTCCTCCTCCTCGACCGTAGCCCCGGTCACTGCGGTCGGGGCAACGGCCGATCCTTCCTTCTCGCACGGCTCAGAGTTCTTGACATTCGTTGGTGTTGTGGGTGTGGAGGTCGTGGTACACACAGTACCGGCTGCCCTTGGAGGGTTCGGGCTGATCTCTGCCCCGCTTGGTGTCTAGTTCTGCCGCGAGCACGGCAGCCCCCTTGCGCTTCACGTCCTTGGCCTTGGGCTTCTTCTCTTCTGGGTCCGCGGCAGGCAGCTCGAGGAGGGAGAGACGCCCTTCCTCAGCCTTGGCGCACTTGTTTGCCAAGTTGAACAGCTCCAAGGAAGTGCACATGTCTTCATGCATCGCCAGCTCCTCCTTCATCTTGACGTCGCGCACGCCGTCGGAGAAGGCCGAGATGATAGCCTCCTCAGTCACCTTGGGAATCTTGAGGCGCGCGTTGTTGAAGCGTTGGATGTACTTCTGCAGGGTTTTCCCGGGCTGTTGCTTCATGTGGCGCATGTCGCTCACGGCGGGTGGCCGGTCGCTAGTGCCTTGAAAGTTGGCGATGAAGCGGGTGCGCATTGTGCCGGGAGCCAGGTTCAGGAGCCAGGTGCGGGCCCCATCCTTGAGTGCCATGGGGAACCAGTTCGCCATGACCTTCTCGTCTCCGTTGGCAGCTTCGATGCCTAGCTCGTAGAGCTGGAGGAACTCTGCAGGGTCAGCCGTGCCGTCGTAGCGAGGAGGCAGGTCTGGCTTGAACTTGCCAGGCCACACTATGCTGCGTAGTTCGGTGGTGAAGGCGCGGCAGCCTGCTGTGGCCACGGGAGGCCTTTGGTGACGGAGAGCCTGGTTTTGCATGTCCCCACGCGTTGCAGCTGGGAGCAGCGCGGGGTCTTGACACGCGGGAGCAGGAGCAGGGTCGCGACGTGCTGGAGCAGGGAGCGCCCGGGCAGCTTCTTGCGGGCGAGGGACTTCCTGGCAGCTCTGCTCTTGCCGTGCTGGCGCCTAACGGAGCGGATTCCGCCCATGGGCCACGCGCCTTGGGGACATGGCGTCTTCTTGAGGAGGAGGCGGCCGGGGCGCCGCTGGAGCCTCGTCGCCCGCGCGGGGCGGGGTGCGGTGCAATGGAACGGACGGCACAGGAGAGCCCCCTGCGGCGCGGACGAGCTCGGCAACGCGGTCGAGCCATTCTTCGTAGACGTCATCGACGGGATGGTAGCGCAGGAGCTCGTTTGCCGCGATGAGTGCAGCTCGAGCCTCCATGGGCGCGCGGAGCGCGCGGGACGAAGAACCAGCTGGGGTGAGTGAGGGAGTTGCGGTGCGGCCGTCTTGCCACACGGACGGATGCTGGGACGATGCTTGCCGCTCGTTCCCCGCCGGGCCGGTGGCGGCGTTGACGGCAGGTGACGGGGAACGGCGTGGATGCCCGCCGACAGGGGCCGTCTGGGTGACGCGGGAAGCGAGTGCGGCCCGGCGCTCGGCGCGGGCCCGACGAGCGTCAGACATGGGCGTGACGGTCGGAGGAGAACGGGGCGGTGGAAGACTAATTCCGGCGCACCCCTACCTGGTGCACCAAATGTCAGATTTCGGGTTCCGGCAGACCCTTGAGGTTCGAACACTGGGGTGCGCGCGGAGATTTCGCCCCCCTACCTACCTACCTGCACCCCTCTGCCATGCTAGGATCTAAACTAAGGAAAGAACAACACAAGAGACACAGGGTTTATACTGGTTCGGGCCACCGTTGTGGTGTAATACCCTACTCCAGTGTGATGGTGTGGTGGATTACCTCTTGAGCTGATGATGATGAACAATACAAGGGAGAACAGCCTCACGAGGGTCTGTTCTTGGCTGGGGCGATGAACTGCTCAGAGGAGTTCAGTCACCTTTTTCTCTCTCTCTCTCTCCCTCTCTGCTTTCCTCCAACTGACCGACCCTGATTTTGACCCCAACTTGCTTCTGGGTTGGCTGATTCTCGATCCCCCTACCCTGGGGGTGGCTAGTCCTATTTATAGAGGCCCTGGTCCTCTCCCCAAATATTGAGCGAGAAGGGAGCCAACAATGGCGGGCTAATTTGAAGGGGGGCAGCAAGTATCAGCTATCCTGACAAAAGCAGTCTTCGCCTATGCAAAGATCTGGTGATGACACCGTCTTGGGCTCCAGGGTGACCTCCATCTCGTAGTCCTCCTGGTCTTGGTCTCGTTGCACCGAAATGGCAACCTTTGCCTGATGTCTCGGTACTCCACGGCTGCGATTGCCCCCTTTGCACCAAAGAGGGAAGGAGGACGCTGTGCAGGCTAGCACCCGCCTGGCGCCCTGAATCGTCATGGCTTGCGTCACGGGCACCTCGTGAGGTACCCCGCCTTGATCTCTCCGCCCCCTCGTGAGCCAGCCTGATGAGGCCGTGCCTGAGGAAGCTCCGCGTCGTCCGCCCCGCGAGGCTTGGCCCCTCGCGAGGGTCTTCGGTTTGTGTTGGTGAAGACGGGCCATGCTGGGCCCCCTTTGAGCCACGTCGCAGGCCGCAGGCAGGCAAGTCTGGGGACCCCCGTTCCCAGAACGCCGACAGCAACGTCCACATCAGTAGGACCTACTGCTGCTTTAGCTCTCGCTCGCGCTGTTGCTCTGCTCTTGCTCTCGGTCCCCTGCCTGGTCTGCTCTTGCTATTGCTCTTGCTCGTGGTGCTGCTCTCGCTCTTGCTCTTGCTTGCGATGCTGCTCCGATTTAGCTACACTTCACTCTGATGACGCCGGGGTGAAGGAAGAACCAGCCGCAGCGGGGAGGGGGGCTCGTCGGAGAGGTACCCCACTATCTATCTTAGGGTTCAGGATGGGGGCGGTGGTCGCCGGCGGTGGCGGGGCGGTGGCGTGGGGATCGCCGGAGAAAAAGCTCGGCACGGGGGGGCCTAGATGGATGGCCGGGGCGGCGGTGGACCGGCGGTGGGGAGTGTTTTCGGGGCGGGCGGGGCGGCGCACCACCGGCCGCGGGCGGCGGCGGGCTGCTGTTTGGCCGGCTCAGGGGGGTGGAGGTTGAAGATGAACCGTAGGCCCTTTATTTCGTATCCAACGACTGCAAAATCGACTGACCAGAGATGAAAAAGTCAGTCGATCGATGTGTAGCCTCACCTTGCTAGTGCGTTCAGTTTCGACAGCAAAATTCAGTTTCGACAGTTAAGTTCGGTTTCGATAGTTAAGTTCAGTTTCGACAGTTAAATTCAGTTTTGACAGTTAAGTTCAGAGATGAGCGGCTGATGTATTTTACATCTAGCACTTTGTGTTTATGTATTTTACGTCATGTATTGGAGATGATATTAGAATTCCACTCAGGTTAACGTTGTTCGTTGTCTCTCTTGTCCTGCTTCAGCCTCGGTGTCATACAACTCACCGGAGCTGCTCCAACGACGAAACCCTCCATCAAAGCGGAGCAGTACCTCGGGCTCCATCTCCAGACGCCTAAGATCTTCTTCCCCTCCTCCGACAGCCAAGTCAGCCGAAGCATCCTCACCGGCCAACCCAATCACGCTGAGATCGACATGGCTTCGCCAAAGAGGTTGTACACTTGTTGCATCTCTTTTTTACTCTAC
>NC_041388.1:109713322-109727417 GCF_002162155.2 Triticum dicoccoides
GTCCAATAAGCACTCGTAGTAACGGGAAATACGATTATTTTATCCTACTATATGACAAGCAGTGAGGTACCAGGCAACTTAGCTATCCGTGATGGACTCTCTTGAACGCCATCATTATTTATCTCTGCGCGTTTGAGTTGTGCATTTGTTGATGGGCCTGGGAGTTGAGCTAGTATGGCAGTGGCCTGGGTCCAAAGTAATAGAAGTAGCACAAAAGCATTTTTTTAGTGTAGGATTTTCCTAGCTCAAGCCTGCCTACTAGAATCGGCAGTGCTTGAAAGGAAAAGTGAATGAAAAACATCGGAATTGGAAAGTTTCGTATGGTACTACTTTTCATGAATTTGGTGCAAAGGAATGGAGCAAAGGAAAACTGTAGGATTTGTTCCTTTAGTGTCTCCTTGAAAGAAAAACCATAAGAATTCTAATTTCCACTTCTCCTCATTTTCATATTCCTATTCATCAAGCACAAGACTAAGAGATAGTAGCATAATAGCATTATAACCATACATTTTCTTGTGGTTTGACTTAATCTCACCATGCTTTTTTGCATCATGTGATCTTCCAATTGTTGTGAATCAAACACCCAGAATGGCAGAAATCCTGTGATTTTAAATTCTCTGTTTTGCACGTGCATTCCTATCCTATTCCTGTCTATTTACTATCCCTGCATTGTTAGAATCCTCAAATTCAAACAAGACCTTACTCAATTACTTCTGTTACAGATATGTGTCAAAGAAAACCTTGTGTGGTTTGTCCTGCTCCTGCGGCGCTGTGTTCCACCCCAGCTCAGCTGCTCCAATGACGGAAGGGTTCACCACAACAGGGATCCGCTCTCCAGACTGTCTTTCACCGCCTCAGATTTTCTTCCCCGCCACCGGCAGCCACGTCAACTGCATTACCATCATCAACTGAGCAGATGACCTTGAGGACTACACGGGTCCGCAAGAGAGGTCGCACTCTTCCGTGTCTGCTTACGTTATGCGTCGCTTAATATGATGACATGCTACATTATCGTCATGTTCACCTATTAGACTCAGAGTCAGGTCCAAACTAATGCTGAAACTTGAGTTTTTAAATGGTTGCGGGGTACATATTGGGGCAGCAATCAGTATTATCTGTCTACTATCTGGTTAATCTCTGGTGTCTACTATGAGTTTCATGTTGGGTGCAAACAAACATTAAAGGAGCCATTATCTGTATTTTTTAACTAAAGCTATTATATGCCTGCTATCATTGGTTTTGGGTCTATCCACAGTTTGCTACCATCACTCTGGATTTGTGCATGCACTCCTTACATAATCTCACTATGTTTTATTCCTATGCATGCCAGTTATTGTACACAATGGAACTGATCATGTAGAGCAAAAGAGACGAGCCTTGCGTGGCAATAAAATTTCATGCAGATGTCGTTCCATGGTGGGCGCAAAGGCAGCCCCCCTCCACCCATTTCGGATCGTAATCAAGAGGAAGATAACTGTTATGAGGGGGATTCAGAAGGAGAAGACCACTCCTATTTACCCCATGAGGTCTTCGCTTTAACTTGGCATGCTCATGTTGGTAATATCATGCATATGGTGCCTTGCATTGCTTACTGTATACATTAAAGATGTCATCTGCTTAGTTTAGACATGCTTTGTGTCAATGCCATCTGTTTAGTTTATTTATCGTATATGTGAATCATGCAATGACATCTTGTCTAGCCAGGCATCATATATGTGAATTTTGCAATGCCACCCTGGTTAGCCAGTCATCTTATATGTGAATTATATCATGCCATCATTTTTTATTACGTGTTAAATTTGTCAACAATTTTAGTACATTCAATTACTCTTCCTGTGCATCAGCCATTTGGCACGGTCATGGAATAATCTGGAGTGGAAACAAGGTCTTCATAGCAGACAATGCTATCTGACCAAGCGCATGTCTTGCTGGTTACCGATAGCTCCTCAGAGGAGGATTCAGAGACAGATGACCAGTCATATCCCCCCCCCCCGAGGTGCATGCCCTAACTTGGCAGGGTTATGTTGCTCATATCGTGCATATGGTATCTTGCATTGCTATGTCATTTGCTTAGTTTAGACATGCTTTGTGTGAATGCCACCTGTTTAGTGTCTAATTACCATATATGTGAATCATGCAATGCCATCTTGTTACAAGACATTATATATGTGAATTATGCAATGTTATCTTGTTGCAAGGCATTATGTATGTGAATTATGCAATGCCATGTTGTTTAGGCAAGCGTCATATATGTGAATTATATCATGCCGTCCTTTTTTTGTATTTCTTATTGCTTATGTCGACAATGTTTGTATATTCAACTGCTCTTCCTGTGCATCAGCCATTTGAATTGGTGATGGAGAAATCTGGAGTGAAAACAAGGTCTTCAGAGCAGACAATGCTACGTGCTGAAGCATATATCTTGCTGGTTACAGATAGCTCTTCAGAGGAGGATTCAGAGGCAGATGACCAGTCCTATTATCCCCCGTATGTGTATGCTCAAAGTTGGCAGGGTTATATTACTCATATAATGCATATGTTGTATTGCAATGCTTAGTTTTTACATCATATACACAATATTGAATACCATCTCCTTAGTTGACACATCATATATGTGATTGCCCTCTGCTCACTTCCTTAGTATATAAATCATATATTTGAATTATGTCATGCCATGATGTTTACATAGACAGCATGTATCTGAATTATGGCATGCCAACCCATTTTTTAAAGACATAATATAGTTATATCATCTCATCCTGTTTACATAGTCATCATATTTAGATTATGTCATTCTATCCGTGAATTATATCATGCCATCATGTTTCCATCGACGGCATGTTTGTGATTTATGGCATGCCAACCACTTTAATAGACACATCGTATAGTTATATCATGTCATCCTATTTACATAGTCATCATATTTTGAAGTATGTAATTCTATCATGTTTAGTTAGCCATCATACATGTGAAATTGTGTCATGCTATCCTGTTTAATTAGCCATCATATATGTGAAATTATGTCCTGCTATTCTGTTTGCTTAGACAACATAAATGTGAATTATTTCATGCCCTGTTTTCTTCCCTACTATCCATTGCACTTGTCTATCTTACAATGTCTATACATTCAATTACTTTTCTTGTTTATCAGCCATTTCAATTGGAGGGAGTGATGGCAGTATTTGTGGGAGTAAAAACACGGTCTTCAGAAAAGATCGTGCTACCTGTTGAAGCAAATAGAACCACGGTTGTACTTGCCCAAGAACCAGCCCCATCACACATAACCCACACTCATGCAGATTGTACCCCTACCCAGTTGGACAGAGAACCAGCTACACCCCTTCTAACCCCAACCCCAGCAGATAGACACCCAGTTCCCATTGACACAGCACCGTCTCCACCACAGAGCACCCAAACACGAGCAGTTAGTAAGGCAACTGCAGTGCCCAAATCACGAGGACCACCACTCTGAACCTGAAGTCAACGCTTAAAGCAGAAGAAGAATTGTTCTCAGGTCAGGTTCCGTAGCTATGGTTCATACTACATTGCTCTTGCATCACTGTATTTACTGATACCAACTAATTTCAAATTTAAAGGATGCAATTGAAACTCCAATGGCGCAACAGGTATGTTTTAAACCTGTTTCTTCAACGTGTTTGGCTGTTTGCTGTTGTAACTTGCTCTATGTTGATTTCAGTTTCAATTGAATAAACAGTTATGTTCTCATGCCATGCACATTACAAGTGTTGTTATTGTTGTGTAGTTTCCCACACTTATATTCTGTCTATGCTGCTTTGTCTTAAATAGATATGATTCGAATTGTATCTATCTTGATTTGGCAACATAAACTAGAATGATATAGACCATACAGTGACCATACTACATAGATATATGTTTGTTTCATGCTGTTATCCTGTCCACCTTACTACTGAACTGGTTTGCCAAAATGAGTTTCATATACTACATTGTAAACCTGAGATGTGTTTGTTTGTTTCTCTTTTAGAATGCGGATAAAATATTGCAGAAGAGTACCCTGTTATGCAATGGTAAAGAAAGTAATGCAGATAAGGTTCAAGATAGTGAAACATCCCTGTTGGTCTCCAAGAAAGCTGATAAAAACTATATTGAAGACACTGAGACAAGCCCAAAGTCCTGTCTTGATGTAGTGTTCGAGTTACTGGCTACTACTGCTGGCACCAGCTCTTCGAACTCATTGCCTGAATCAGTTCGGCTTCTTGAGTCTCAACTTCAAGTTGAAAGACATCGATCAGATGTTATGCGACAGGAAGCCAAAGGACTAAGGAAGTCTTGCAGAATTCAGATGCATACTTTCTGGTGCAACAGCAAGCGCTAGAGGACTTAAGCGCCAAACAAGAGAAACTTAATAAGCTTGCTAAGCATCTTGACAGCATTATGGGTACCCAGGATATTGTTTCTTGAGCTCTTCTGAAGTGGTTTCAGTTCTGGACTTGTTTTGCTACGGCGTTTATATGATGTTGTGTTCCCTATATTTGCACTGGTGGCGAACTTTGATGTCCGGTGCATGTAATATGTGTAATAGTCGTGATAGCCTAGTGTAAGTTGCTTGCTTATTTATTTCCTTGTTTTCTTGTTTATTTGTTTGCTTGTAGTCAGTGTAGTTCTTTTTCTGCGGTTTGCTAGTGGCTGCAATAACCTATTTTTAAAACTAGGCCACAATAACCATGGGCTAATATTTACTGTAGTGACACTGGGCCTCCTACGGGCCGTAGAAACAGTGGGCCTTCTATGGGCCGTAGAAACAGTGGGCCTTCTACGGGCCGTAGAAACAATGGGCCTTCTACGGGCCGTATCATCAATGGGCCTTCTACGGGCCGTATCATCAATGGGCCTTATATGGGCCGTATGATCGATTGGCCAAACATGGGCCAAACAGACCGCATTCTGGCCGTAAACGGGCTAGAGTTGGAATCGTCCGTTCATGAGCCGACCATAACGGGCCATCGTTAATAGGCCGTATTTGATGATGCTATGAAAACGGCCCAATGTATTAACGGACCACAAACGGGCCGACTGTAACCACGGGCTGAATTTGGCCCACAAGCAGAAAATGACAGTAACGGGCCGTAAGTAAACGAATGCTGGAAATGAGCCCAAGAATAAATGGGCTCTGAGAAGGCCGAATAACATGGGCTGGAGACGGCCCAATGGAATAACGGGTCGTTAATGGGTATAAAGTGATACACTGTTCATTACGGGCCAGTTTCACCACGGGCCGTTAATGGGTGTAAAGTGATACGTTGTTCATTACACGCCAGTTTCAGCACGGGACGCTAATGGGCCAAGAGTTACAAAGGGCCTCATATGGGCCGAAAGACATCATGGGCTATACATGGGCCAGAAGTGAAAATGGGCTGGAATCTATTGGACGGCCCAGATGACGCTACTGGGTCTAATTCGGATAAGTCGTAACGACCCTTGGGTTAGCGGGCTGTAAATGGGCTATATGCGAATAGGCCGTTAACAGGCTTTCCATGGGCCGGCCCGCCAGCTTTTGACCAAGTCAAATGGGTCGGCCTTTTCACAGGAATGGGCCACTGTTGGGTCGTGCCACGTGTCGACGTATCATAGGCGCCTTCTGTCCAGTGAGTGGATGACATCTGTCGCAACAATGAGCTGACACGTGTTTCCTCTAGCCAATGATGATTTTACACGTGGAAAATCCCCATTGGTCGGGGCTATTAACGGGTTATTGGATCCAAAACCCGAGCCGATAGCTTAACGGCGTTCCGTTACGGTGGATGCCATGTGTCGGTCACCCTTGACGAAAGCACTTTTGTGACGCAAGATTTATTGTCATGGAAGTGGACACTTCCGTGATGATAATTTTTGTAATGTCATGGAACACTTCTACGACATCACAGGTATGACTATAATTTGTCATGGATGTACATGCATGACAAAAAAAGCGACCTATTGTGACAAACACGTATCATCACAGAAGTGTGTGTTTTTTGTAGTGCAATGACTCATGAGTGACATGTATGAAAGAATTATGAATGGTGGCTTTGCCACAAATACGATGTCAACTACATGATCATGCTAAGCAATATGACAATGATGGAGTGTGTCATAATAAACGGAACGGTGGAAAGTTGCATCGCAATATATCTCGGAATGGCTATGGAAATGCCATAATAGGTAGGTTTGGTGGCTGTTTTGAGGAAGGTATATGGTGGGTGTATGATACCGGCGAAAGGTGCGCGGAATTAGAGAGGCTAGCAAAGGTGGAAGGGTGAGAGTGTGTATAATCCATGGACTCAACATTAGTCATAAAGAACTCATATACTTATTGCAAAAATCTACAAGTTATCAAAGCAAAGTATTACGCGCATGCTCCTAGGGGGATAGATTGGTAGGAAAAGACCATCGCTCGTCCCCGACCGCCACTCATAAGGAAGACAATCAATAAATAAATCATGCTCCGACTTCATCACATAACGGTTCAGCATACGTGCATGCTACGGGAATCACAAACTTCAACACAAGTATTTCTCAAATTCACAACTACTCAACTAGCATTACTTTAATATCACCATCTTTATATCTCAAAACAATTATCAAGTATCAAACTTATCATAGTATTCAACACACTCATAAGAAAGTTTCATTATTAATCTTGTATACCAAGCATATTAAGATTTTAAGCAAATTACCATGCTATTAAGACTCTCAAAATTATCTAAGTAAAGCATGAGAGATCAATAGTTTCTATAAAACAAATCCACCACCGTGCTCTAAAAGATATAAGTGAAGTACTAGAGCAAAATTATATAACTCAAAAGATATAAGCAAAGCACATAGAGTATTATAACAAATTCCAAATCATGTATGGCTCTCTCAAAAGGTGTGTACAGCAAGGATGATTGTGGTAAACTAACAAGCAAAGACTCAAATCATACAAGATGCTCCAAGCAAAACACATATCATGTGGTAAATAAAAATATAGCTCCAAGTAAAGTTACCGATAGAAGTAGACGAAAGAGGGGATGCCTTCCGGGGCATCCCCAAGCTTTGGCTTTTAGGTGTCCTTAGATTATCTTGGGGGTTCCATGGGCATCCCCAAGCTTAGGCTCTTGCCACTCCTTGTTCCATAATCCATCAAATCTTTACCCAAAACTTGAAAACTTCACAACACAAAACTTAAAGTAGAAAATCTCGTGAGCTCCGTTAGCGAAAGAAAACAAAAGATCACTTCAAGGTACTGTAATGAACTCATTCTTTATTTATATTGGTTTTATACCTACTGTATTCCAACTTATCTATGGTTTATAAACTATTTTACTAGCCATAGATTCATCAAAATAAGCAAACAACACACGAAAAACAGAATCTGTCAAAAACAGAACAATCTGTAGTAATCTGTAGCTAGCGCAAGATCTGGAACCCCAAAAATTCTAAAATAAATTTCTGGACGTGAGGAATTTATCTATTAATCATGTTCAAAAATAATTAACTAAATATCACTTTCCAAATAAAAATGACAGAAATTCTCGTGAGTGCTAAAGTTTCTGTTTTTTGCAGCAAGTTCGACAAGACTTTCCCCAAGTCTTCCCAACGGTTCTACTTGGCACAAACACTAATTAAACACAAAAAACACAACCAAAACAGAGGCTAGGTAAATTATTTATTACTAAACATGAGAAAAAATCAAGGAATAAAAATAAAATTGGGTTGCCTCCCAACAAGCGCTACCGTTTAACGCCCCTAGCTAGGCATAACAAACAAGAATAGATCTAGGTATTGCCATCTTTGGTAGGCAATCCATAAGTGGCTCTCATAATAGATTCATAAGGTAATTTAATCTTCTTTCTAGGAAAGTGTTCCATGCCTTTCCTTAATGGAAATTGGAATCTAATATTTCCTTCCTTCATATTAATAATTGCGCCACTTGTTCTAAGGAAAGGTCTACCAAGAATAATAGGACATGAAGGATTGCAATCTATGTCAAGAACAATAAAATCTACAGGCATATAATTCCTATTTGCAACAATAATAGCATCATTAATTCTTCCCATAGGTTTCTTAATAGTGGAATCCGCAAGGTGCAAGTTTAGAAAGCAATCATCAAAATCACGGAAACCTAACAAATCACACAAAGTCTTTGGAATCGTGGAAACACTAGCACCCAAATCACATAAAGCATAGCATTCATGATCTTTAATTTTAATTTTAATAGTTGGTTCCCACTCATCATAAAGTTTTCTAGGGATAGAAACTTCCAATTCAAGTTTTTCTTCATAAGATTGCATCAAGGCATCAATGATATGTTTAGTAAACGCTTTATTTTGACTATAAGCATGAGGAGAATTTAGCACTAATTGCAACAAGGAAATACAATCAATCAAAGAGCAATTTTCATAGTTAAATTCCTTCAAATCCATAATAGTGGGTTTAGCAACATCTAGGGTTTTAATTTCTTTAATCCCACTTTTATCAAATTTAGCATCAAGATCAACAAATTCCGAATTCTTGGAACGCCTTGTAGGTAAAGGTGGATCATATTCAGTCCCATCATTATCAAGATTCATATTGCAAAATAAAGATTTGATAGGGGACACATCAATAACTTTTAGATCTTCATCTTTATTTTCATAGCAACTAGAAGAACACGCTCTTATAAAGGCATCTTTCTTAGCACACATCATAGCGGTTCTTTCTTTGCACTCATCAATGGAAATTCTCATGGCTTTGAGAGACTCATTGATATCATGCTTAGGTGGAATAGATCTAAGTTTCAAAGAATCAACATCAAGAGCAATTCTATCAACGTTCCTAGCCAAATCATCAATCTTAAGCAATTTTTCTTCAATCATAGCGTTAAAATTCTTTTGCGAAGTAATAAATTCTTTAATATTAGATTCAAAATCAGAGGACATATTATTATAATTTCCATAAGAATTGTTGTAGGAATTACCATAATTATTAGAGGGATTACTAGGATAAGGCCTAGGATTGAAATTTCCTCTATACGCGTTGTTACCAAAATTGTTCCTACCAACAAAATTCACATCCATAGATTCATTATTATTCTCAATCAAAGTAGATAAGGGCATATCATTAGGATCAGAAGAAACACCCTTATTAGCAAATAATTTCATAAGTTCATCCATCTTTCCACTCAAAACATTAATTTATTCTATCGCATGCACCTTTTTATTAGTAGATCTTTCAGTATGCCATTGAGAATATTTAACCATAATATTATCTAGGAGTTTAGTAGCTTCTCCTAAAGTGATTTCCATAAAAGTGCCTCCCGAGGCCGAATCTAAAAGATTTCTAGAAGCAAAATTCAATCCGGCATAAAATTTTTGTATAATCATCCACAAATTTAAACCATGAGTAGGGCAATTACGTATCATTGATTTCATTCTCTCCCAAGCTTGTGCAACATGTTCATGATCAAGTTGCTTAAAATTCATAATATCGTTTCTAAGAGAGATGATCTTAGTGGGAGGAAAATACTTAGAGATAAAAGCATCTTTGCACTTGTTCCATGAATCAATGCTATTTTTAGGCAAAGACGAAAACCAAGCTTTAGCACAATCTCTAAGCGAAAAAGGAAATAGCTTCAATTTAACAATATCAGTATCCACATCTTTCTTCTTTTGCATGTCGCACAAATCAACGAAGCTATTTAGATGGGTAGCGGCATCTTCACTAGGAAGGCTGGAGAACGGATCTTTCATGACAAGATTCAGCAAAGCAGCATTAATTTCACAAGATTCAGCATTGGTAAGAGGAGCAATCCGAGTGCTAATAAAATCATTGTTGTTGGTATTGGTGAAGTCACACTATTTAGTATTATCTTGAGCCATCGTGACAAGCAAGCAAACAAAAATCAAACGGGCAAAAAGAGGCAAATAGAGAGGGAGGATAGAGAGAGAGAGGGCGAATAAAATGGCAAGGGTGAAGTGGGGGGGGGAGGAAAATGAGAGGCAAATGGAAAATAATGTAATGCGGGAGATAAGGGTATGTGATGGGTACTTGGTATGTTGACTTTCGCGTAGACATCACAGGCAATGGCGCCAGAAATCCTTCTTGCTACCTCTTGAGAACCGTGTTGGTTTTCCCCGAAGAGGAAGGGATGATGCAGCAAAGTAGCGTAAGTATTTCCCTCAGTTTTTGAGAACCAAGGTATCAATCCAGTAGGAGGCTACGCGTGAGTCCCTCGCACCTGCACAAAACAAATAAATCCTCGTAACCAATGCAAATAGGGGTTGTCAATCCCTATAGGGCCACTTATGAGAGTGAGATCTGATAGATATGATAAGATAATATTTTTGGCATTTTTATGATAAAGATGCAAAGTAAAATAAAGGCAAAGTAAGTAGCAAAGGAAATAACTAAGTAGTAGGAGATTAATATGATAAAGATAGACCCGGGGGCCATAGGTTTCACTAGTGTCTTCTCTCGAGAGCATAAGTATTCTACGGTGGGTGAACAAATTACTGTTGAGCAATTGACAGAATTGAGCATAGTTATGAGAATACCTAGGTATGATCATGTATATAGGCATCACGTCCGACACAAGTAGACCGACTCCTGCCTGCATCTACTACTACTACTCCACTCATCGACCGCTATCCAGCATGCATCTATAGTATTAAGTTAAAAACAGAGTAACGCCTTAAGCAAGATGACATGATGTAGAGGGATAGACTCATGCAATATGAAGAAAACCCCATCTTGTTATCCTTGATGGCAACAATACAATACGTTCCTTGCTGCCCCTACTGTCACCGGGAAAGGACATCGCAAGATTGAACCCAAAGCTAAGCACTTCTCCCATTGCAAGAAAGGTCAATCTAGTAGGCCAAACCAAACTGATAATTCGAAGAGACTTGCAAACATAACCAATCATACATAAAAGAATCTAGAGAAGATTCAAATATTATTCATAGATAGACTTGATCATAAACCCACAATTCATCGGTCTCAACAAACACACCGCAAAAAGAAGATTACATCGAATAGATCTCCACAAGAGAGGGGGAGAACATTGTATTGAGATCCAAAAAGAGAGAAGAAGCCATCTAGCTACTAACTATGGACCCTTAGGTCTGAGGTAAACTACTCACACTTCATCGGAGAGGCTATGGTGTTGATGTAGAAGACCTCCGTGATCAATGCCCTCTCCGGCGGAGCTCCGGAACAGGCCCCAAGATGGGATCTCGTGGATACAGAAAGTTACGACGGTGGAATTAGGGTTTTGGCTCCGTATCTGATCGTTTGGGGGTACGTAGGTATATATAGGAGGAAGGAGTACGTCGGTGGAGCAACAGGGGGCCCACGAGGGTGGAGGGCGCGCCTGGTGGGGGTGGGCGCGCCCCCCTACCTCGTGCCCTCCTGTTTTCTTTCTTGACGTAGGGTCCAAGTCTCCCGGATCATAATCTTCCTAAAAATCACGTTCCCGAAGGTTTCATTCCGTTTGGACTCCGTTTGATATTCCTTTTCTTCGAAACCCTAAAATAGGCAAAAAAAACAGCAATTATGGGTTGGGCCTCCGGTTAATAGGTTAGTCCCAAAAATAATATATAAGTGGATAATAAAGCCCAATAATGTCGAAAACAGTAGATAATATAGCATGGAGCTATCAAAAATTATAGAAACATTGGAGACGTATCACTACCGCTTATGGCCATAGGCGGTACTACCACTGTGGGACACATGTACTACCGCTTGTGGCAATATGCAGTACTGCCACTCCGGCCCAACGGTACTACCGCTGGCGCCATCCTTATGCCACTTCCACGAAAACAAGTATACTCCAAGGAAAACCAGAACTGTGAAAACTTCTGCAAATGAGCTCCGAATTGAGCAAACTCAAGCTTGTTTGATACAAGACGACGAGTAGCATCAAAAGATGCAGGGTAGGTATGACTAACAAATAGAGGAGTGACACCTCCAAAAGAGAAGAAGCGACATAACCTCCAACATCGAAAACATCATAGAAGATGTGAGTGAACTCCGTTTTCAATGAACTCGAGCTTGTCAACAAGATGACCATAAGCTCCAAAACTCACAAAGAGAACCAAACAAGAACCAATAAAGATGATGCGAGGATGCAATGGTTTGAGCTCTCTACGAACGATACGATCAAGCTACTCATCAAGAGCCCCCCTTGATAGTACGGCAATTGATCCTATAACCCGGTCTCCCAACTACCACCATGAGGTCTTGATCAACCTCTCACAAGACCAATCTTTTAGGTAATTCCTTGAATAACACCTTGGTCGACACAAACTCTCCTTGAAACCAACACATGTATTCCAAGAAAAGCCTATGGACAAAACCTTCAAATATAACTCAAGGCAACCATTAGTCCATAGAGATTGTCATCAATTACCAAAACCACACATGGGGGCACCGCATGTCCTTTCAGCCGCTTCATCCAACAATACCGTCGAACCAAAGTATGACATGCTGGTAAGCAGTATGACTTGTATCGCCCACAACTCACTTGTGTTCTACTTGTGTTCTACGCACACGCAAGATCATGGTGATGCATAGAAACGAGAGGGGAGAGTATCGTCTATGTACCCTCGTAGACCGTAAGCGGAAGTGTTATGAGAACGCGGTTGATGTAGTCGTATGTCTTCACGGTCCGACCGATCAAAGTACCGAACGTACGGCACCTCTGAGTTCAGCACACATTCAGCTCGATGACGTCCCACGAACTCAGATCTAGCAGAGCTTCATAGGAGAGTTCCGTCAGCACGACGGCGTGATGATGGTGATGATGTTGCTACCGACGCAGGGCTTCGCCTAAGCACCGCTACAATATGATCGAGGTGGATTATGTTGGAGGGGGGCACCGCACACGGCTTGGAACAATCAACTTTTGTGTCCTAGGGTGCCCCCTGCCCCCGTATATAAAGGAGCAAGGGGGGAGGCCGGCCGGCCCTTGCTGGGCGCGCCAGGAGGAGGAGTCCTCCTAGTAGGAGTAGGACTCCCCTTTCCTACTCCTACTAGGAGGGGGAAAGGAAGGAGGAGAGGGAGAAGGAAAGGGGGGCGCCGCCCCCCTTCCCTAGTCCAATTCAGACCAGAGGGGGTGGGGGCGCGCGGCCTGCCCTGTCCGGCCCTCTCTTTCCACTAAGGCCCATGTGGCCCATTACTTCTCCCGGGGGGGTTCCGGTAACCCTCCGGCACTCCGGTTTTCTCCGAAATCACCCGGAACACTTCCCGTGTCTGAATATAGTCATCCAATATATCAATCTTTATGTCTCAACCATTCCGAGACTCCTCGTCATGTCCATGATCACATCCGCGACTTCGAACTACCTTAGGTACACCAAATCACATAAACTCATAATACCAAACATTAAGCGTGCGGACCCTACGGGTTCGAGAACTATGTAGACATGACCGAGACACGTCTCCAGTCAATAACCAATAGCGGAACCTGGATGCTCATATTGGCTCCTACATATTCTACAAAGATATTTATCGGTCAAACCGCATAACAACATTCGTTGTTCCCTTTGTCATCGGTATCTTACTTGCCCGAGATTCAATCGTCAGTATCTCAATACCTAGCTCAATCTCATTACCGGCAAGTCTCTTTACTCGTTCCGTAATGCATCATCCCGCAACTAACTCATTAGTTGCATTGCTTGCAAGGCTTATAGTGATGTGCATTACCGAGAGGGCCCAGAGATACCTCTCCGAAAATTGGAGTAACAAATCCTAATCTCGATCTATTCCAACTCAACAAGTACCATCGGAGACACCTATAGAGCACCTTTATAATCACCCAGTTACGTTGTGATGTTTGGTAGCACACAAAGTGTTCCTCCGGTAATCAGGAGTTGCATAATCTCATAGTCATAGGAACATGTATAAGTCATGAAGAAGCAATAGTAGTAAACTAAAATGATCAAGTGTTAAGCTAATGATACGTCTCCAACGTATCTATAATTTTTGATTGCTCCATGTTATATTATCTACTGTTTTTTGCCTGTTTTAGGGTTTCGAAGAAAAGGAATATCAAACGAAGTCCAAACGGAATGAAACCTTCGGGAATGTGATTTTCTCAACGAACAAGACCCAGGAG
>NC_041388.1:109727529-109733463 GCF_002162155.2 Triticum dicoccoides
ACGCCCTCCACCCTCATGGGCCCCCTGTTGCTCCACCGACGTACTCCTTCCTCCTATATATACCTACGTACCCCCAAACGATCAGAAACGGAGCCAAAAACCTAATTCCACCGCCGCAACTTTCTATATCCACGAGATCCCATCTTGGGGCCTGTTCCGGAGCTCCGCCGGAGGGGGCATCGATCATGGAGGGCTTCTACATCAACACCATAGCCGCTCTGATGAAGTGTGAGTAGTTTACCTCAGACCTACGGGTCCATAGTTATTAGCTAGATGGCTTCTTCTCTCTTTTTGGATCTCAATACAATGTTCTCCCCCTCTCTTGCGGAGAACTATTCGATGTAATCTTATTTTTACGGTGTGTTTGTTGAGACCGATGAATTGTGGGTTTATGATCAAGTCTATCTATGAAAAATATTTGAATCTTCTCTGAATTCTTTTATGTATGATTGGTTATCTTTGCAAGTCTCTTCGAATTATCAGTTTGGTTTGGCCTACCAGATTGATCTTTCTTGCAATGGGAGAAGTGCTTAGCTTTGGGTTCAATCATGCGGTGTCCTTTCCCAGTGACAGTAGGGGCAGCAAGGCACGTATTGTATTGTTGCCATCGAGGATAACAAGATGGGGTTTTCATCATATTGCATGAGTTTATCCCTCTACATCATGTCATCTTGCTTAAGGCGTTACTTTGTTTTTAACTTAATACTCTAGATGCATGCTGGATAGCGGGCGATGAGTGGAGTAATAGTAGTAGATGCAGCCAGGAGTCGGTCTACTTGTCTCGGACGTGATGCCTATATACATGATCATACCTAGATATTATCATAACTATGCTTAATTCTGTCAATTGCTCAACAGTAATTTGTTCACCCACCGTAGAATACTTATGCTGTCGAGAGAAGCCACTAGTGAAACCTATGGCCCCCGGGTCTATCTTTATCATATTAATCTCCTACTACTTAGTTATTTCCTTTGCTCTTTACTTTGCCTTTATTTTACTTTGCATCTTTATCACAAAAATACCAAGAATATTATCTTATCATATCTATCAGATCTCACTCTCGTAAGTGGCCGTGTAGGGATTGACAACCCCTATTCGCGTTCGTTGCGAGGATTTATTTGTTTTGTGCAAGTACGAGGGACTCGCGCGTGGCCTCCTACTGGATTGATACCTTGGTTCTCAAAAACTGAGGGAAATACTTACGCTACTTTGCTGCATCATCCCTTTCTCTTCGGGAAAAACCAACGCAGTGCTCAAGAGGTAGTAGCTAACGGAATGGGTCAAGTCAATCACATCATTCTTCTAATGATGTGATCCCAGTTATCAAATAACAACTCATGTCTACGGTTAGGAAACATAACCATCTTTGACCAATGAGCTAGTTAAGTAGAGGCAATACTAGTGACACTCTGTTTGTCTATGTATTCACACATGTATTATGTTTCCGGTTAATACAATTCTAGCATGAAAACAATTATCATGAAATAAGGAAATAAATAATAACTTTATTATTGCCTCTAGGGCATATTTCCTTCATCTACTACAACAAAGTTTGCTCGACTCTGACGAAGGAGGGGCGATGATGGCGACGTGCCTTCGGCTCGCTCCAGTGTTCTGGAGGCTACGTCTCCTCTAGCCTCTATGACTTGTATGTATCAAGTGACCTCGGCCCCGGCTGCCTGGATCTATGCCCCTTCCAGTTCTTGGCTTGCTAGCATCCCGGTCCTTGCCGCGCACTTTCATTTCCCCCTCGCCCCGCCACCTTCCCAAGTCCGGCAACTTTGCTGCCCCACGTCATGTCCAATGCTCGCGTGTCCAGCATGGCTTCCATTCTTGGATGTGGTTTTTTACCTACTTTTGACTTTTGACTCTCGGTTTCTGATCCGATGGCTATGGGATTGCAAATACCCAAGCCGGGCGAAATTCTTCCTCCGCTTGGCGATGCTGGCAGCGGCGACACTCACGAGAGTTGTCTCCTCCTTAGAGGCGTTGCCATGGCCTCTCTCTGAGCCCCTCTTTTAGCACCAGGGAAAACCTTGGTTTGATTCTTTGGATCGGGTAGCGACGGTACTCTATGTCGTGATCCTTCTTGATGGCGTTGTCTTGTGCTCACGACATACCCGTTGTTAGACTTGTGGATGTAGGACGTCATGTAGGTTGAGACTGCTCCTCAAGCTAGGGGTGTAGGTGTGTTGTTTGCTTGTTCAGCCGGGCACCTCTTGTCTCTCTGGGCACCGTGTTCACGCCACCTTGTATTCATGCATGTGTTGTATTCCCTCCGTCCCATAATAGAAGAGCGTTTTTTACACTGCACCAGTGTAAAAATGCTCTTATATTATGGGTCGGAGGGAGTACCTTACTTATACTCATTCTCTTTTTTCTGTCAATGGAAAGACGTGCATGCTTTGCGTATTCGTGAAAAAGAAATGTATACACTCTGCTCTATATTGTAGTGCGTGTAAATTTTTTGAGAAGTCAAACTTTGCAAACTTTGACCAAGAGTATAGAGAAAATAATTTATTTACAATACCAAATATATAAAATATGAAACTTATCCTTATAATCAATCTAATCCTATATGTTTGGCATTCTAAATGTAAGTTATTTCCAAAAAAACTTGGTCAAAGTTTGTAAGATTTGACTTTTTGAAAATTGGATCTGCACTAGATTATGAAACGAAGGGAGTATGATATTACATTATTACTATACATTTATTACTATTATTTTAGTTTAGATTATGGGTGGGCATGGCAATGGGGCATCCTCGTTTTAGTTTTTCTTTGCTTAGCATCTCCATATTAAGAAAAATTAGGGACCGCCGTCATGTCTAGGTTTATTAAAACTCAATAATGTTTACATCATCTACGAGCTTACTGATAATAATGCCAGGGGACTCATCCAACCAACTAAATAAAGTCTTATTACAGTAACTGAAATGAGCTAGCACATGAGCCGCTTGATTACAAGATCCATACCAAATGCTTACAAACGACATTCCCAATTGAAGTATTAATGTCCACATATTTTGTGAATATTGCCGCCCCCGAGTCCCGCTATATGCTTGCTCCATCAGATTATTTGCAAAGAATCTGATTCAACTTCTACCCAGTTACACCCATAGGAGTTAGCAAAAACCAGCCTGTCTCGCATGGCCAAGGCTTATGTTGTTATTGCATCCACGACGACGACTAGTATAAACTTGCATTGGTCTTTCAAAAAATTAACTTTGTCATCACGCAGGATAGCCGCTGTTGCACCAACTCATATCACTATGATTAAAAACAAACGAAGTCCAAGTATTGAGCAATATGTGCCGCTTACTGCGAGGCACATTGCTGCCTCGCCTGCAGGGCGCGGGCTAGCCCAGTAGGACGTAGGACGTCATGCCGGCGTCACTAGAATTTACTTTCCCCCCTTTTTACTTTTATTTTATATATAAAATAAATGCATATATGAAAAATACTTAATAAATTAAAAACATGATTTTTCAATAAAATTTAACATAGTATAAAACATTTGTTAATATAGTTTTTAAAAATGTTGATAACTTTCAGAAAAAAAGTTTGTGACAGTGAAAAAATGTATCCGTGTTTCAAAACAAATGTACAAAAGTTTTAGAAAAGATGTATACAGTATAAAAAATGATTCAAATATTCCTGCGCTTCAAAAAAAAATCATGTCACTTAGTAAAAATGTTATATACAATGAAAAAAAATGTTCCCGTGGGTTCAATTTTTTATTTCCATTAAAAAATTACGTGACATTTTAAAATAATCGCCTGTTTCCATAAAACGTCCGTGAAAATTTCAAAAATGTTTATACAATTTCAGCCGCCACCACATGGCGGGTTCGCGGCGCTCCCTCTGGATTTTTATTTTCTTTTGTTCGAGTTTTCAGGTTATAGATGAGTTTTTTTTACTTTTCGAGTTTTGCCTGATTTTCTCTTCGGGTTGGAGTTTTTCTTTCAAGCACAGCTGTGCTTCTTGGAAAAAAAATGTTTCGATGAGAAACACATATTTACTTTTCGTGGCAGCATAGATTTGCTTCCGCAAGAAACATAATTATGCTTCTTGAAAAGGGGAAAAAATGTGTGCTTTCACGAGAAGCACAAAGTTGCTTCTACTAGAAACACAACTATGCTTCTCGAAACAAATAATGTATGCTTCTACGAGGAGTACATATTTGCTTTCGTGAGAAGCACAACTATGTTTTCTCACGTTAAAAAAGTGCATCTTGAAAAGGAAAAAGAAGTGAAAAATGGCAACCATGCTTCTGGGCTTCGGTATTTTCTTCTTGTTTTGTTATCGGTGTTTTTTGTAACTGTATTTCTTAGATTTTGATTTTTACTTGATTTTATTTTTTATTTTATATTTCCTAAAAAATTTGTCAAAACTAATTAACATGCAATCTAGTTTCGAAGATCTTGACGTGAGAAATTCAACGGTGAAACGGTTTGGAATTCGGCCGCACGGTTCTATAGATAAAATGTTTTGAATAAACGAAACTACAAAAAGGAAAAAAAAACACTCTGTTTGCAACAAGTGGCGCACATCACAGAAAGTTGGATGGCCTTTGTAAGGGGTACCTCTTTAGTACTTATTTCGCGGCCTTTGTAAGGGGTACCTCTTATTTCGCGACATATAGGCCTCACGAAGTATGTCCAACACATTCTATCTACGTATTGTCCTTGGGTCAAATCTAAGAAAACAAATGGATGAATCCGGATAGATATGAACCCACTTCAAAAACACATTTCTAAATGCCAAAAAAATCTGAAAAAAAGTTGCACGCATACATCTCCACATTCATGTATGCACAAAAAGTTTTGCCCAAAAATAGCTTCTTCTTTGGCATGTGCGAAACAAAATGTGTCATGAAACACTATGTAGAAGTACTGAGATTTGTCTTTTTTGCAGAGGTGTCATGAAACACGTAATACTTTGTGCCGCGCACATATTGTGCGAACATATACATGTGAAATATTGTTTTGATTTTTTAAATGATTTTTTAAAATGTTAAAACCCATTTAATATCTGTTTTTAACAAGCAGGTTCATATTCAGTACGTGCCTTCTCCCAAATCCAGCTCAAACTGCCATACACAACACAACCAACAAAGCAAATCCAGCTAGTAGCCTAGTACAGTAGTACTTAATTTAGGTGCGTAGAAATAAGATCGGTACTTATATGCCGTTCAAAAAAGAAAGTGACAACACCAAACATTTGCATTTGAGCTAAGCTCATACTACATCCGTGCAAATACAGCTTGTTAAACTGTAAATCCGACACTACGACACACGACTGACGACGGTACAATCTACTACTACCTCGTTGAAACTTGAAACACACAACAGATTAACCGACAACAGAGCTGAGATCGACCTAGCCGCAACATTATTCAACACTACAAGCAGTTGCAGCAGCTACCTAGGCGGGCGACGGGTCGATCGATCTACGGGTTGTAGTAGACGATCTTGATCTCGGTGACGCCGTGGCAGTTGCCGCCGGGGACGGAGTGCTCGAAGCAGTGGTTGCCGCTGTTGCATCCGGCGGTGGGGCAGTGTCCCTGCAGCGGGCTCCCGTGCGGGGTGACGGAGACGCGGATGGGCATGTTGGCCTGGTCGGTGCTCACCTCGTAGTACGCCCCGCCGTCGTGGCCCAGGTGGAACTTGGCCACGGCGGCGCCTTGCGCCGACACGCTCCCCGACCACGAGCACACGTCGAACGACTCGTGCTTCCCGTTGGGGAGCAGCCAGCCGTTGGGGAAGAGGACCTTGCTGTCCGCCACCGCCGCGATACCCAGGTTCAGGTCGTGGCCGCACAGGTTCTGCACCGTCACCTTGTGGCCACCGCAGCCTTGACCGGCGGCGGACATGGCCGTCGCGGACAGTGCCACGAGCAGCAGGAGGGCAAGGGGCTTGGAGGCCGCCATTG